>NC_092157.1:16376933-16461933 GCF_045791955.1 Oncorhynchus clarkii lewisi | reverse complement strand
AGAAAGAGACACTGAATGTGATTGCTTGGGAAACTAACACAGTCAGTATGGGAAAGCAAACGCTAACCGTGTGTGTATGTGTGTTTGCGTGTGCGTATTGTCAGAGCCCTACCCGTATATGGTTGTGATCCAAGACAAAAGCATCTTCAGCATTGTCCTCATATCACACACACACATCCACAAACGACGACAGAGAGAAACACATACCCAAGCATTCACAGGCCACTGAGTTGAAGAATGGACAGAGAGAGGAACTCATAGGAGTCTAAACACACACACACACAGGAGGAAGGTCTGCCCAGGAAGAGCCTACAGCTGCTGGTCACCGTGGTGATTAGAGCATGTCCTGTCCTTGCTCCCCTGGCAACCACATCTGCACAGGAACACACACATCATTCCTCTGAGGGTTTCCACTACCTCACACAAACACACCCACACCCACACAGACACACGAACATACGGCGTTCCAATAGATAAACATAAAATCCTACACAACGCCCATGAAGATACTCAAAATATATAAATGGTCTGTAAACTGTATACTGTATGTAAACTGTATGTTTCACTAGCACAGACTGTAATATGTAATATGTTCATCGACAAATTCATCCCCCACAGTGACCGTACAGTACATATCCAAACCAGAAGCCATGGATTACAGGCAACCTCCACACTGAGCGAAAGGCTAGAGCTGCCGCTTTTAAGGAGCTGGACACTAATCCGGATGCTTATAATAAATCCTGCCACGACCTACGGCAAGCCATCAAACAGGCAAAGCATCAATACAGGACTAAGATCTAATCTTACTACGCTCGTCAGATGTGGCAAGGCTTGCAACTATTGTATTTGCTCCAGCAGGTATATTTCACTGGTCATCCCCAAAGCCAACTCCTCCTTTGGCCGCCTTTCCTTCCAGTTCTCTGCTGCCAATGACTGGAACGAATTGCAAAAATCACTGAAGCTGGAGTCTTATATCTCCCTCACTAACTTTATGCATCAGCTGATGAGCAGCTTACCTATCACTGTACCTGTACATAGCCCAACTGTAAATATTCTACCCAACCACCTCATCCCCATATTGTTATTTATTTTTTTGCTCATTTGCACCCCAGTATCTCTGCTTGCACATTCATCTTCTGCACATCTATCACTCCCGTGTTGAATTGCTAAATTGTAATTATTTTGCCACTATGGCCTATTTATTGCCTTACCTCCCTAATCTTACTACATTTGCACACACTGTATATAGACTTTTCTATTGTGTTATTGACTGTACATTTGTTTATTCCATGTGTAACTCCATGTGTTGTTTGTGTCACACTGCTTTGCTTTATCTTGGCCAGAACTTGTTCTCAACTGGCCTACCTGGTTAAATAAAGGTGAAATAAATACACTTAAAAAATACGGATTACAAAGGGAAACCCAGCCGCGAGCTGCCCAATGATGCAAGCCTACCAGGCAAGCTAAATGCCTTCCATGCTCGCTTTGAGGCAAGCAACACTGAACCGTGCATGAGAGCACCAGCTGTTCACGCACCAGCTGTGATCACACTCTCCGTAGATGATTTAAGTAAGACCTTTAAACACTTTAACATTCACAACGCTACAGTGCCAGACAAATTACCAGGAAGCGTACTCAGAGCATGCGCTGACCAGCTGGCAAGTGTCTTCACTGACATTTTCAACATCTCCCTGACCCAGTCTGTAATACCTACATGTTTCAAGCAGACCACCATAGTCCCTGTGCCCAAGAACGCCAGGTAACTTTTCTAAATGGCTATCGCCCTGTAGCACTCACATCTGTAGTCAGGAAATGCTTTGAAATGTGGTCATGGCTCACATCAAAAACATCATCCCAGACACCCTGGACCCACCCCAATTTGCATACTGCCTCAACAGATCCACAGATGACTCAATCTCTATTGCACTGCCCTCTCCCACCTGGACAAGAGGAACACCTATATGAGAATGCTGTTCATTGATTACAGCTCAGTGTTCAACACCATAGTGCCCTCCAAGCTCATCACTAAGCTAAGGACCCTGGGACTAAACACCCCCCTCTGCAACTGGATCCTGGACTTCATGACTGGCCACCCCCAGGTGGTGAGGAAAGGCAACAACACATCCGCCACGCTGACCCTTGACACAGTGGCCCCGCAGGGGTGCATGCTTAGTCCCCTCCTGTACGCCCTGTTCACCATGACTGCGTGGCTGTGCACAACTCCAACACCATCATTAAGTATGCTGGTGACACGACGGTGGTAGGCCTGATCACCGACGATGATAAGACAGCCTTTAGGGAGGAGGTCAGGGACCTGGCAGTGTGATGCAACGACATCTTCCTTAATGTCAGCAAGACAAAGGTCAAGAGCTTCAAGTTCTTCGGTGTCCACATCACTAAGGATCTATCATGGTCCACACACACCAACAGAGTCATGAAGAGGGCACGACAACGCCTCTTCCCCTTCAGAAGGCTGAAAAGATTTGGCATGGGCCCTCAGATCCTCAAAAAGTTATACAGCTGCACCATTGAGAGCATCTTGACTGGCTGCATCACCACTTGGTATGGCAACTGCTTGGCATCTGACCGCAAGGCGCTGCAGAGGGTAATGCGTAAGGCCCAGTACATGACTGGGGCCGATCTCTCTGCAATCCAGGACTTCGATACCAGGTGGTGTCAGAGGAAGACGCTAAAAATAGTTGAATACTCCAACCACTCATGTCATAGACTGTTCTCTCTGCTAACGCATGGCAAGCGTTACCGATGCATCAAGTCTGGAACCAACAGGATCCTGAACAGCTTCTACCACCAAGCCATTAGACTGCTAAATAGTTAGTTAAATAGTTCATCAAATAGCTACCCGGACTATCTGTATTGACCCTTTTTGCACTAACTTTTTTGACTCATCACATACGCTGCTGTAACTGTTTATTATCTATCCTGTTGCCTAGTCACTTTATTCCTAGTTATTAGTACATATCTACCTCAATGACCTCGTACCCCTGCACATCCACTCTGTACTGGTACCCTGTGTTATCGTTACTCATTGTGTATTTATTATTACTTTCTCTCTACATTGTTGGGAAGGGCCTGTAAGTAAGCATTTTACTGTTAGTCTACACCTGGTGTTTACTAAGCATGTGAAAAATACCATTTCATTTGATTTAAACACTAGCCATTACTGGTGTTTTGTGTGTCTATGTGTTCCCTGTCTAGAGGTTAACTTCCTGCTGACGGTACAGAAACAGAATCTCCCTGTATCTCCATGACAACAGACATCCCTCTATCACCATTTGAGGAAGAAAGAGGGAGTATCAGAATTATGCTCTAAATTTAAACAGTCAGATTTTTCTTAAAGGCAGAATTTGTAGGGGAACAAGACCCGTATTCTCAAAGCGTCTTAGAGTAGGAGTTCTGCTGGGATCAGTTTTGTCCTTTAGATCATAAGTATATGGACGTGGATCAGCACTCTTACTCTGAGATGCTCAATGAATACAGGCCCAGAGTGTGACTGTGACAAGGTCATGTTGATTCAGATGGAGTGGTTCAGTAGATATCTGGCTCTGGGGGACAGGGGGATCCCTAGGTGGGGCTCTGGGGGACAGGGGGATCCCTGGGTGCGGCTCTGGGGGACAGGGGGATTCCTGGGTGGGGCTCTGGGGGACAGGGGGATTCCTGGGTGGGGCTCTGGGGGACAGGGGGATCCCTGGGTGGGGCTCTGGGGGATAGGGGGGATCCCTGGGTGGGGCTCTGGGGGACAGGGGGATTCCTGGGTGGGGCTCTGGGGGACAGGGGGATCCCTGGGTGGGGCTCTGTTTGGCCTGCAGCCCCTCACTTCCTCCTTTGCCTTTCTTTCTCTGCATCCATCTCCTCCCTTTTTTTCTCTCCCTCTCCTCTCTCTTCTGTCCCTCCCTTCCTGTGTCTCTCTCATAACTCTCCCCCCTCTCTTTCTCCTCCCTCTTCTCTCGATTAAAAGTGTCTGAGGGAAACTCCTAGAAAACCCCTCTGACCGTGTGTGTGTGTGTGTGTGTGTGCATGCAATATAATTGTTCTTAGAGAGTGTTCCATTCAGGAAGTGTGGCGCCTGATACAGAGATTGCATCATCACCTTGTGACCTCACAATAACAATCCCACAATGCTTCACTCTCATGAAGAGCCCAATGCCGGTAACAATCCCACAATGCTTCACTCTCATGAAGAGCCCAATGCCGGCTGTCCCAGTCTCTCAGTACTGTGTTGCACAATGAAATGAAAAAGAATATAGACAGAGAGTGTGTGCATTGCGTCATCCCCAGGGCAGTGATGAGCATACATATGGCAGGTTCTTTATTTTGGAACAGGCTCATTTGATATTTTTGGTATTATGTATTTATTAGGGATCCCCATTAGTTCCTGCCAAGGCAGTAGCTACTCTACCTGGGGTTTATTATGGATCCCCATTAATTCCTGCCAAGGCAGGAGCTACTCTTCCTGGGGTCCATTAGTTCCTGCCAAGGCAGCAGCTACTCTTCCTGGGGTCCATTAGTTCCTGCCAAGGCAGCAGCTACTCTTCCCGGGGTCCATTAGTTCCTGCCAATGCAGCAGCTACTGTACCTGGGGTCCATTAGTTCCTGCCAAGGCAGCAGCTACTCTTCCTGGGGTCCATTAGTTCCTGCCAAGGCAGCAGCTACTCTACCTGGTGTCCATTAGTTCCTGCCAAGGCAGCAGCTACTCTTCCTGGGGTCCATTAGTTCCTGCCAAGGCAGCAGCTACTCTTCCTGGGGTCCATTAGTTCCTGTCAAGGCAGCCGCTACTCTTCCTGGGGCCATTCGTTCCTGTCAAGGCAGCAGCTACTCTACCTGGGGTTTATTATGGATCCCCCATTAGTTCCTGCCAAGGCAGCAGCTACTCTACCTGGGGTTTATTATGGATCCCCCATTAGTTCCTGCCAAGGCAGCAGCTACTCTACCTGGGGTTTATTATGGATCCCCCATTAGTTCCTGCCAAGGCAGCAGCTACTCTACCTGGGGTTTATTATGGATCCCCATTAGTTCCTGCCAAGGCAGCAGCTACTCTACCTGGGGTTTATTATGGATCCCCCATTAGTTCCTGCCAAGGCAGCAGCTACTCTACCTGGGGTTTGTTATGGATCCCCATTAGTTCCTGCCAAGGCAGCAGCTACTCTACCTGGGGTTTATTATGGATCCCCCATTAGTTCCTGCCAAGGCAGCAGCTACTCTACCTGGGGTTTATTATGGATTTCCATTAGTTCCTGCCAAGGCAGCAGCTACTCTACCTGGGGTTTATTATGGATCCCCCATTAGTTCCTGCCAAGGCAGCAGCTACTCTACCTGGGGTTTGTTATGAATCCCCATTAGTTCCTGCCAAGGCAGCAGCTACTCTACCTGGGGTTTATTATGGATCCCCCATTAGTTCCTGCCAAGGCAGCAGCTACTCTACCTGGGGTTTATTATGGATCCCCCATTAGTTCCTGCCAAGGCAGCAGCTACTCTACCTGGGGTTTATTATGGATCCCCCATTAGTTCCTGCCAAGGCAGCAGCTACTCTACCTGGGGTTTATTATGGATCCCCCATTAGTTCCTGCCAAGGCCACAGCTACTCTACCTGGGGTTCAATCACATTAAAGTCACTTACATTACATATAAAACAAAAGATAAAACAGAACATCATATAACATTATTACACCACTACATATCTACAATACAACATGTATAATACCACCATACAACAATATTACAATGAGTGTGTGTGCTAGCACTTATGCATATGCGTGTGACTGTACCTTTGTGTGTGTCTCTTCACAGTCCTCGCTGTTCTGTTTTTTAAATCAAATTCTACTGCTTGCATCAGTTACTTGATGTGGAATAGAGTTCCATGTATTCATGTCTCTATCTAGTACTGTGCGCCTCCCATACTCTGTTCTGGACTTGAGGATTGTGAAGAGACCTCTGGTGACATGTCTTGTGGGGTATGCATGGGTGTCTGAGCTATGTGCTAGTAGTTTAAACAGACAGCTCGGTGCATTCAGCATGTCTCTCCTCCACTTTGAGTCAGGAGAGATTGACATGCATATTTGGGGCGGCAGGTAGCCTAGTGGTTAGAGCATTGGGCCAGTAACCGAAAGGTTGCTAGATCGAATCCCCAAGCTGACAAGGTAAAAATCTGTTGTTCTGCCCCTGAACAAGGCAGTTAACCCACTATTCCTAGGCCGTCAATGTAAATTAGAATTAGTTCTTAACTGGCTTGCCTGTTAAATAAAGGTAAAAAAAACAAAACAATTATATAATAATTAAATATCATTCATGTTAGTGTCCCTGTGTCCTTTTAAGGTTCAACCGTGCTGCCCTGTTCCCTCTTTGTGGCACCTGACCACATGACTGAACAGTAGTGCTGCTGTGACAAAACTAGGGCCTGTAGGACCTGCCTTGTTGATAGTTGTTAAGAAGGCAGAGCAGTGCTTTATTATGGACCGACTTCCATAATAAACCCCAGGTTGCCTTGCTGCCTTGGCAGGAACTAATGGGGGATCCATAATAATAGCTACTGTTGTATCAATATGACAGTTTATAATCCAGGGTTACACCAAGCAGTTTAGTCACCTCAACTTGCTCAATTTCCACATTATTCATTACAAAATGTAGTTCAGGTTAAGGGTTTAGTGAATGATTTGTCCCAAATACAATGCTTTTAGTTTTAGAAATACTTATTCCTCGCCACCCATTCTGAAATTCTTTACTCAAAGCCAGTGGCATGTCATTAGTAAAGATTGAAAAAAGTAAGTGGCCTAAACAGTTGCCCTGGGGAATTCCTGAATCTTCCTGAATTATTTTTTCCAAAAGTTTACTAAGGGTTGCTAACAGTGTGATTGGTCAGCTATTTGAGCCAGTAAATGGGGCTTCACTATTCTTAGGTTGCTAAATTACTTTTGCTTCCCTCCAGGCCTGAGGGCACACACTTTCTAGTAGGCTTAAATTGAATATATGGCAAATAGGATTGGCAATATCGTCCGCTATTATCCAAGGGTAATTTTCCATCCAAGTTGTCAGACCCCGGTGGTTTGTCATTGTTGATAGACAACAACAAAAAAATGCACCTCTTCCACACTCACATTACGGAATTCAAAGTACAATGCTTGTTTTCATAATTTGGTAAGATATACTTGGATGTGTAGTGTCAGCGTTTGTTGCTGGCATGTTATGACTAAGTTTACTAATCTTGCTAATTAAAAATTCATTAAATAATTGACAATATCAGTGGGTTTTGTGATGAATGATGGAGCGGAGTTTGCCTTTTTGCCCCAAATTTAATTTAAGGTGCTCCAAAGCTTTTTACTATCATTATATAATTTCTCTTTGTTTCATAGTGTAGTTTCTTCTTCTTTTTATTCAGTTTAGTCACATGATTTCTGAATTTGCAGTACGTTTGCCAATCGGTTGTGCTGACAGAATTTCAAATTCATTTTGCGTCGTCATCCCTCTCAACCATACAATTGTTAAATTTCTCATCAATCCAAGGGGATTTAACAGTTTTTACATTTGACTGATGGCCCTTTGTGATCTAGAACAATCTGGCTAGACAACACACACACGCACACTCTGAGGGCGTCTCAGGGGGAGTTGGAACATGCAAAAATTCCCATTCACACATGAGTATAATACACACTTGTACATGTGTGAAATAGGACAAATATAAGCACCCAGCAAATTATGTATGATTATTATTTTACACATACATATATACACGCACAAAAGCACACACATACATACACACACACAAGCACATAGGTCTTAAGGTTGATAAAGGCTGAGTAATATATCCTTCCTGTTTGGCCCTGTCCGGGGGTGTAATCAGATGGGGCCACAGTGTCTCCTGACCCCTCCTGTCTCAGCCTCCAGTATTTATGCTGCAGTAGTTTATGTGTAGGGGGGCTAGTGTCAGTTTGTTATATCTGGAGTACTTCTCCTGTCCTATCCGGTGTCCTGTGTGAATTTAAGTATGCTCTCTCTAATTCTCTCTTTCTTTCTCTCTCTCGGAGGACCTGAGCCCTAGGACCATGCCTCAGGACTACCTGACCTGATGACTCCTTGCTGTCCCCAGTCCACCTGGCCGTGCTGCTGCTCCAGTTTCAACTGTTCTGCCTGTGATTATTATTATTTGACCATGCTGGTCATTTATGAACATTTGAACATCTTGGCCATGTTCTGTTATAATCTCCACCCGGCACAGCCAGAAGAGGACTGGCCACCCCACATAGCCTGGTTCCTCTCTAGGTTTCTTCCTAGGTTTTGGCCTTTCTAGGGAGTTTTTCCTAGCCACCGTGCTTCTACACCTGCATTGCTTGCTGTTTGGGGTTTTAGGCTGGGTTTCTGTACAGCACTTTGAGATATCCGCTGATGTACGAAGGGCTATATAAATACATTTGATTTGATTTGAATAATTGAAGATAAGTTGTGAAAAATGACTAGTCGCTGAAACACCTGACTGCACACCCCCAATTTATTTTATTTGGGGGGGGGGGTATGATATTTATGCCTCTAACTCTCTCACTCATAATTTTCTACGATTCATTCATGATTATCCATAATCATGGTAGCATCCATGTTAATGTAGAAGTGCTCAGAAACATATTACATTCTTATTTACAATAAAAGGGACTCCAAAATGGCACAATACATTCATATTAATTTCTATTGGGCACAACATCATCCAAAACACAACAAGTTTGTAGAATCACAACCTTGATGTAGTCATTGTGTGCTAGGAATGGAACAAAATACTAAACATTTGAATAAATGTAACACTATAAGTGAATTTGTCCAAATACTTATGACACCTTCAAATAGGGGGACTAGATACATAACGTGCTTACACATGTTTTACCATTTAGAAATGTATGAAAATACCCTAAAATAAAAGGTGACATTCTGTAATGTCGCCTCATATTAAACATTTGATCTCAAATCCAAAATGCTGGAGTATAAAGAGTATAAAAGTTTCAGCTTCACTGTCGAAATAAATATGTAGGGTAGTGTGTGTGTGTGTGTGTGTGTGTGTGTGTGTGTGTGTGTGTGTGTGTGTGTGTGTGTGTGTGTGTGTGTGTGTGTGTGTGTGTGTGTGTGTGTGTGTGTGTGTGTGTGTGTGTGTGTGTGTGTGTGTGTGTGTGTGTGTGTGTGTGGGCGTTTAAAGACGCCAGAGAAAGTCAGTCCAGATGGCCTGAGAAGATTAAATACCATCTGCCAGCGAGCGCTGGACACAGCCAATCCCTCTCTCTCTGTCTCTCACAGACACATGCACACACACACATACACACACACGCACACACACACACACAAAGTATAATATACATCACATACACACACACTCTCCATAGGGACTACAACACACAGGGTCAAATACAAACTATTTTAGATTTTCTTGGCGTAGCTTCTTTAGGTCTATTCCATTGTTTCCGTCATATCAGGCAATCCAAATCACGTGTGTGAAAGAATTTGACATACATAAATGACCCAGATCTGACACACAAACACACACTTCCAGAAAAAGAGGGGGTTTCACAGTCTGTCTCCGTGACAACAGGGTGCGGCATTAAAGAGCTGTGGTCAGAGTGAGAGGAAGACCCCACTAAGATGCCCCTCGATGTCGTGTGTGTGTCCCTCTAGGGATATTAGTAATAATACCTGCTCAGCTCTTCTCAGACGGCAGATCTATAAGCCATCTCCTCTGCATTTAAATGTCTATACATACAGCTGACACACATACAGAGAGAATGAGAGAATGAGAGAGAGAGAGGGAGAGAGAAAGAGAGAGAGAGGGAGAGAGAAAGAGAGAGAAGACAGGCTATGTGCACACTGCCCACAAAATGAGTTGGAAACTGAGTTGCACTTCCTAACCGGCCAAACGTATGACCATATTAGAGACACATATTTCCCTCAGATTACACAGACCCACAAAGAATTCAAAATCAAATCCAATTTTAATAAACTTTCATATCTATTGGTGAAATACCACAGTGTGCAATCAGAGCAGCAAGAAGTGTGACCTGCTGCCACAAGAAAAGGGCAACCAGTGAAGAACAAACACCATTGTAAAAACAACCCATATTTATTTTCACCTTTGTACTTTAACTATTTGCACATTGTTACAACACTGTATATAGACATAATATGACATGTGGAGGGGGGAGGGGGGGGGGTTGAGTTTGTAGACTTACGTTACAGGACATAGAATCATCCTCTCCAATAGAATCCTCCAGAACATGCCGATGGGCATCCTGCAAAAACACAATAAACAACTATTAGTTATTGTAATGTGCATTTTAGGTCAATTTTATTTCAAAGAAGTCAACACAATTTCTAAATACCTGGTGTTGCTAGATGTAGTGAATCCCAACGAAACAACGTTGTAATGTATAGGTTATTACTGTGTCATTCCCATTTCACAACGTCGCTAAATACTTGGGAATGGATGTACCGTAAAATATAGTGAAACTGTTGAAGTGATTTTTGTACTGGCGCTGTCAGGTTACATGTTTCTTTAATATGAAAGTGATTGGATCGCTCAGAATAAACTGAGGCTGTAACATGGTTATTATTCATAATAGTAGCACTTATCATTATTATTACTTAGTTCAGTGCAGCAGTAAGCCTGATAAACATGTAACAGGATGATTGAAAGATAGAGAGAGGACGGGAGAGAGGGGGGGAGAGAGAGAGAGAGAGAGGGACAGAAAGAATGGAGAGGGAGAGGACGGGAGAGAGGGAGAGGACGGGAGAGAGAGAGAGGACGGGAGAGGACGGGAGAGAGAGAGAGGATGGAGTGAAAAGACAGAAAGTCATCTCACGGCCTCTGTCATGAAAGAGTTAATGTCTCTCTGTCATGAAAGAGTTAATGTCTCTCTGTCATGAAATGGTTAACTCTCTCTCTCACACATACACTCACTCACACACAGTGTGATACAGTGATGGCTATCTAATGGACCAGTATCGACTGAGGGCCCAACAGTCTAACAGTCAGTCTACCTGCTGCCAAAACTCATTTATTGTTAACTTGCTTAGTTGAGTAGGAATGATTGAGTGAGTGAGAGTGCTGTTGTGCCCTAGAAACATTCTCCCACAAAGCACTGAGAACACACACGTTACCAATAATATGTCCATCCTCTTGTTATCGAGCATGAGATACATACTGAGATAGACAGAGAACAGAGAAAGGTAGAGAGAGAGGGAGCTGTGTACAGTAGTACACTAGGGTATAATTATGAATCAAATGTGAATCAGAGAATGTCTTCAGACAATCATACGCGGGCGACTCTACTCACTTCTCTTTAAACACGTCACGCTTGCTTTAACCGCATCATCCAGGAAACACACACGCCCGCTGAAAGCCGCATCCTAAATCGTGCGGTCTGTCGGATGACCGCCCACTCGCCTTTCTCTCTCTCTATTATCCGAGGCTCAGCAACTTATCCATTTGGTTTTAGTAGCCAGCCTCAGACCCGTGGTACTACGCGTTTGTTTATATCTATAAAGTGCAGCTCAGAGACAGTCAACGTGACGCTTCAATATAATAATAATCTGTTCACATCTTTTCCCGCAGACAGTTTTCTGGTGATGGAAATGAATACTATCTCTCTCTCTCTCACACACACACACACACTCTCTCTCACACACACACTCACCTCGCTTGCCGCCCGCCCCAGTGCCATCTTCTGCCAGGGATCTGGCAATTGTGCCAGGGGCATCTTGGCGCTCGAGCTGTCCTGGTTTCCTCTGATCTATTCTAGTGTTGTCTATTAGTTAGAGCGCTAAAGCTCCACTCCAGACAGGACCGTAGGCAATCAATGTAGTAATCTAAAACTCTGTTCTATTCTAGTAGGCTATCGCGTTAGCCCCGAATGGGAGGAAAAATCAGTTTCTAAAACAGGGGCCGCCCCGTCGTTCTCTAGCGGAATAATGTTCACTACATTACACTAGCTGAGCTAACGCCTTTTACGGAAAACTGTCTCGCTCTCCACTTTCGCCCTTGTGTCACTATGCCGTGTTTCCACTGCCTATTCTCTCTCTCTCTCTCTCTCTCTCTCTCTCTCTCTCTCTCTCTCTCTCTCTCACTCACTCACTTCCGTTTTGACCCAATATGGCGCCGGGTGTCTTACCTGCCTGTCAGACTGACGAGTCACGCCTGCGTCATATTTGGGGGCGGGGCCCTCTTATAACGGGAGTACGGGACACCTCTTCCGAGCCGGACACAGGCAGGTGAGGGGGCTTGCTCTTGGAGTTACAGTCTAGCCGGGCCGGTCACATGAGACACCGGGTGAGAAGAGAGACTTTATTATTTGGTGAAGGCGGTGCGTTGTAGGCTAATGGTTCCGTAACCATGAAGAGCCCACAGTCAGAGTGCAGATTATGACTCTGATCAATACGGAGCTATTCAGGCGATGAACTGAAATATGCTGCAGGTTGTGTGTTGAAAATGATATATGATATAGATAAGGCTATAATAATTATATGATGTAGATAGGCGAATCATGGGCTTTATCATAGGCTACAATTCGCCCCAACATAGTATAGTATAGCTTAATATTAGCAGTTTAATTGCCACCCTTGACTTTGGAGGGGTCTGTCTCTGACTGTATGAATCGTTTCTCACCAGTTAAAGTTTGATGTTGGAGGTCCTTAGCGTGAGAGACTGCTTTATTATGAGCTATTTATAGTCCATCCACCTTATGGGCCCTATGAAGGATAATGAGAACCATGAACTGGCACAGAGTCATTATCTGTGACTAAAGAGGTGTGTGTGTGTGTGTGTGTGTGTGTGTGTGACTGAAGATGTGCTGTGGGCGGGAACAGTATAATTACAACCCAAAGATATTTATACTGAACTGCCAGACTGAACTTGGTGACAGAACATTAATCTCTGCCTTCTCTCCTCAGATAGATACAGCTGTACTGTCTGGGCGTGGACTTCTGGCGCTGTGGTGACATCTGCTGGCAGATGATGTCTTTTATGGATGTAAAATTAACTGGATAGGTGGAAGCAAGATGGCTCCATCTGCCCTTCATAAAACCAGACTGGGTATGTAATAATATTCGACTAGTATTGGACTTGATAGACTACAATGAGCACATTATGGAAGATAGCTTTATTTTATTTGTAGACTTTTACAAGGCATTTGATACAGTTGAACATTATTTTATTTTTGAGACTCTTCGATTGTTTGGTTTTGTTCAATATTTTCAAATTGTAATTAAGACCATTTACAATAATAGTAACAGCTTTGTTAAATTATCCCACGGAACTTCACAAAGATTCCACATTAGACGTGGAATGCCCAATTTCTCCTTTCTTATTTTTATTGGTCACACAAGTTATGGCACTTCATATAAATAAGGATGGTTTTAGGGGTATTCAGATACAAGACAAAGAGATAAAATGTTCACAATTGGCTGACGACACCACCATTTTTTTGGAAAGATCATAATGAAGTCAAGAAAGCTAGAGTGTATTAATGTCTTCACACATGTATCAGGTTTATCTCTGAATATTAGGAAATGTGAATTATTTGCATTGAAAAGATGTGACTGAAACTCAGTATGTAATATCCCTGTAAAAGATGTGATCACATATCTTGGTATTACAGTTAGCAAAGATCAGAAAGATTTAACTCTAAACTGAGTTTATACCTCCTTTGCCTTGGATGTTCCTCTGTCAGTAACTAAAATGGTTGATATTAAATTATTTAACTTCATATGGAGGAATAAACCTCATTATTTAAGAAAAGCAGTAATATGTAGCACCCAAGGTGAGGGAGGGTTGAATGCTCTGGATTTTAACACCTCTAATATAATATTTATGATCAAATGGATACAAAACTATTTAAGAAATAAGGGTTGCATCTGGAATATCATCCCTAATTTAATATTCCAACACATTTGTGGTCTAGAATTCTTACTCAAATGCAACTTTGATATGGGTAAAATCCCTATTAAGCTTGCAAACTTTAATAAACAAGTACTTCTAACTTGGAACATCACGTACAAACACAATTATTCCCCTCATAGGTATACAATCTGGAATAATAGAGACATAAAATACAAAAACAAGTCTTTGTTTTTCCAGAACTGGTTTGACAACAACATTATTTGGGTTAAACAATTATTGAATGATGGACAACTATATGATTATCCAGAATTTATTACAACACACAATGTTACATTCACTCCTGAGGAGTATCAAATTGTTGTTAGAGCTGTCCCTTAAGGTGCTATTCTTCTTTTAGAGGAATATAACAGTACTCCAAGTGCAACTGTTGAGGATTTTGTAGCCTCATTACAACTAGAAGGAATTGACATTTTAAAACATAAATGTAATAACATGTATATAAGGACACTATGTCAATATGTTACTATTACCTCTGCTAAAATGTACTGGAATGCAGCCCTAGGACAAGTGAACTGGAACAAAGTTTTGTTGTTATCTGGTAAATATTGTATATCTAATAAGGTGAAAGAAGTATCATACCAACACATTCATAGAATCTACCCTGTAAAGACCTTTATTATACACAGATTGAAAATAGCTGTTGACAACAAATGTGTATTTTGTAATTGTGACCCAGACTCTTGACCATTTATTTTGGGACTGTTCTTATGTCAGAAGATTTGTGTGAGTTAGAAGATTTTATTTTAAAGGAAAAAACTATTAATGTTAATTTGAAAGACTCTGTTATTATGTTTTATTTTGAACCAAATGATATGGACCCTGATTTAACATTCATTGTTAATCTTTCATGGAAGATTCTTTGTCCATAAAAAGGAAGTGGGCAGAGAACAAACCCCTCTTCACATTATTTCAGATAGAATATAAATATTATTTTGAAATGATCAGTAAATGTAAAAACAAAAAAGCAATACGCACCATAAAAGTATTTAACAAATTGAAAATTAATCTTGATATATAATACTGTTAGGTTTATGTACTCTTGTTTGTATATTTCTGTATGTTAGGTTTATGTACTCGTTTGTATATTTCAGTTTTTTTGTATTTGTTGCGTTCATAATAAGATAAAACATTGTTTTTTTAAAGATGGCTCCATCTGAGAAGCTAATCTCATGAGGTTTGGTACATTATTAGCTGTCTGCACACAGAACTCTGCAGTGTTATCAGACACAAACAACTAACATATCACACAGTCTCTGCCAATTTTATTGCTTCAGTCAAATCACAACAAACTGTACAACAATCGTTCAGTTTTTCAGTTCTTCTGTTAGTGCTTGGATCAGTATCCGCTGCTCACGGAAAGAAGGATAGATTGATGCCCGGGAGGAAGTTAAAGAAGGAGAGGAAGAGCAAGAAATAGACCACCATTGATGGTCCCTTTTTCTATGATGACAATAATGACTTGCAGTATGATATCTCATTAGTTTATCTATATAGTCAAAGTGCTACGGTGCTACAATAACATCTGGGTCAGAGGTAATACATACTAACAGTCTGAAACCTTACAGGGAGATGAACTTGGTTTAACCTAGAACCATCCCCACACACACTCCCTTATCCAGGGGTAGCCAACCCTGGTACTGGAGAGTTAGAGGGTGTGCAAGCTTAGTAAGTACCAGCGTGAACACACCAGATCCAGCTAATCAATGTCTTGATGACTGATTGAATCAGGTGTGTTAGTGCTAGGCTGGAACAAAAGCCTGCCCTAAGCCATACACCTCCAATCTACAGACAGGTGGTCCCTCAGTGTCAGGAGAATACATAAATATAAAACTACATAATATACTCAATACAGTGTCAATAAATACCAGTGACGTCAGTGTCAGAGGTGCCAGACTGGTTTGGATTGCTGCTACAGACTGAACTCCGACCTACAGGGTCATGACCTTCTTTCATATAGTGCATTTAGAGACAATTCATGAGGGAATAAGAGAAGGGAGACGGAGGACAGGAGGAGTAGACTTTCACCCAGGGGTTGGTTGCAGAGGGTAGAAAGGGATGTACAGCTGATAGACTGTACAGTAGTTTGGTCCATGTGTGTGTGTGTGTGTCTAACTGACAGACTTCAGTTTGACCCAGGGGTTGGTCCCACGGACCTCCATGGGTGGATTGTTGGCGAAGATGTGGTTGCAGAGCTCGTCCAATGGCGGCTCAGGGTCAGAGATCGCAAACTGGGCCGCATCCTCGATCACTTTCCTGATCTCTACATCTATCTCCTAATGGTAGGGAGGAAGGAAGTAGGTAATGAAGGAAGGAAGAAGGAAAGAAAGAATTGGACCACCTGTGTGTGTATGTTTGTATATTTGTTTGTCGGTGAAGGTGTGAGTACCTTGATCTCCTCCACAGAAGCCATGTTGTTGGACAGCATACGCTCCTTCAGCATGGTTATGGGGTCACTCTTACTGCGCACTTCCTGGATTTCCTCACGTGAACGGTAGCTACAGGACATTACATCACACACAGGAAGAAGAGGAGTTAGACCTTATTAGCAGGGTTCGGCTCCAGCCCTTCGTTGACGAGAGAGAGAGAGAGACAGAGAGAGAAAGAGAAACACACACGCACACAGAGAGAGAGAGCGATAGAGCAAGAGAGAGCTAGCACGCGCTGGAATGGAAGCGATGGTACAGTGTTATTAGGCACATCCCAAACCAACAATGAACGACACTGGGTGAGCCTACAGGACAGACTACATTGGAGAGTGAAGTAGAGCGGCTACACAAGGTAGAGGGCAAGAGAGACAGAAAGGAGAGGTGTGGTGAGGAGTGAGGAGGTGGAGAGAAACCGGGGGTCAGGTGACGGTCACAAGGTCAGGGGTCAGAGATCACATCTCACCTAACCCCGGGGTCACTCATGCTGTGTCCATGGTAACGGTAGGTCTCCAGCTCCATCACAATAGGACCCTGGCAGAGAGGTTTCAAAGCCAGGAGACTCAGAATGCTAACCAACGCTCCTATGACACAGCTGAATGGCCTGATCAGGGAATTCTACCCGCTTGGAAAGTGGAGACTTCATAAAACATCAAAAAGTTAACATTACTGGTGACACCTTGCAGCAAAGACATACAACTGATATATGGTCTGTCCCTTGCAGTTTTGGAAACTGCATCGACATTTGAGGTGGCTAATTAATGGTAAATAACTTAATTGTTTTGTCCCACAGTTAGCTGATGATTAGCTAGCCAGCTAAAATTGTTTACAGTTAGTAAGCAGTCTACACTATTTTTCTAGCTACAGTTGCGCCGCCAAGTCAATAACCTGTCTCCAAAGATGACCTGATGTCTCTATATCTATGCTCTTTGGCCCTGTAGCACACCAGGAGCACCATAAGTGGTTAAACTGGGAACAGTTACAGCTCTGTCCTATAGTCTCTTCCACAGACTGCCTTTATTCTACTGGTCACTGGGCTGAGCCTCCCTCTGTCAAGCAAGAGACACGTGTGATACTACATGCTGATCAGCCTTCTGAGATTTCACTGTCTGAGACAAAGTGATTCTTAACACTCTTCACGCTCTTAAATCAGTTATAACTTTCTCTGCCCCAATCAGATCTCATCTTTTCCAGCTCTACAAGCCATTATAGCTCACCTTCCCAGCTCTGCAGTAGTCTGCAGCAAACTTGATGGCCTCCCTCACACACAGAACGTCCATGCCATCCACCTACACCACAGGGACGGAGGGGTTAATATAGCAAAGATACACTCACTCACTGTGTGTGTGTGTGTGTCCTACCTTGATTCCAGGTATATAGTCTCCTCTCTTGAAGTAGTCAGTGCTCGCGGAAGATCTCTCTACAGACGTCCCCATGCCAAACTTGTTGTTCTCACAGATGAAGATACACGGCAGCTTCCACAGAGCTGCCATGTTGAACGACTCAAAGATCTGGCCCTGATTGGACAAGAGAAGAGACAATGATGATGATGATGATTTAATAACTTAATTGTAACCGTTAGATAGACCTCACCTGGTTGGCTGCTCCGTCTCCGTAGAGCGCCACGCACACCTGGTTGTTGCCTTGGTACTGACAGGCTAGTGCCACACCTGCCCCTAATGGAACCTGTAGACACACACAAACACACAGTGAGAATGCATGGGTGTGTGTTTGTGTGTAAGTGACCTGTTCAGATAGTTACCTGAGCCCCCACGATTCCGTTCCCTCCATAAAAGTGTTTAGCGTACATGTGCATAGAACCACCTTTACCCTTGGCCACACCCCCTCTACGACCTGAGAGAGGGAGATATAGAGAGAGAGAAAAATAATAGAGAAAGAGATTAGAGATCTATTTCAGGTAGAAGTTGCAGAGAGCTAAGATCAGTTTATCTTCCTTAAATCCTGACTGTAACCATTAGGGGGAAATAGAGATCTGACCTCAGATTAATGTCTAGGTGTATCCCACCTGTGAGTTCAGCCAAGATCTCTCTTACAGACACGCCCCTTGTGAAGGTGTAGCCATGGGCGCGGTACGCCGTGATCAGGTGGTCTGTTGGGTTGATGCCTGCCTCGATGCCCATCGCACACGCCTCCTGTAACACACCACCAACAG
This sequence comes from Oncorhynchus clarkii lewisi, assembly GCF_045791955.1. Taxonomy (NCBI): domain Eukaryota; kingdom Metazoa; phylum Chordata; class Actinopteri; order Salmoniformes; family Salmonidae; genus Oncorhynchus; species Oncorhynchus clarkii. The sequence goes on along the minus strand of NC_092157.1, from coordinate 16,443,401 downwards.
CAGCTAGGAGTGAGGGGGGGGGGGGGGGTATGTTCTTGTGTCCCTGAGAGTGTGTGTTTATATGCCAATCTAATGTGTGTGTGTGTGTGTGTGTGGTGACCTGTCCGTCGTAGAGGTGGCAGAAGCCTCTGATGATCTTCTGCTTGTACAGCTGGTCAGCCTTCAGCTCCATGCGTCTCATGGTCTGCATGGTTCTGTAGTACTGGAGGCCCTGTTCTCTGGTCAACACCGCTGTCTCAGAGGGGCCCGCCTCCAGACGGTGCAGCTCACACTTCTATTGGTTAACAACAGGGAAGGGAGGGAGACAGACAGCTCAACCAACCAATCAGATAACAGTTTTAAGAAGGAAGTTCCCTTGTCATATCTAGGGCTCGTCCAGCAGGGCGTGTTAAAAGTGTATGTGGACTCACCTTGACATCAAAGCTGGCCTGTGGGGTGAAGTCAGCGAAGGAGCGTGTGGAAGCCACCATCCTGGCCCCCTGCAGAGAGAGAGAATGACACATGAGAGAGCGATACACACACAGGAAATACAAGTCTAATAGCCAGCCACCCTCCTCCCCAGGCTAAATCCACCCACAGTGTGAAAGGAGGACTGGGAATTCTGCAGAAGAAACGTGGCTGTTTGGGGTTCAGGTTTCTCTGTTAGAGCCAGCCAGCCAGTCAGATACTAACTAGTGGTATTGGTGGTTGTCGGGGTGTTGCTGGGGCAGGCGGTGAGGTTATATTGACATATTCGGACAGACCAATTAGCAGCTGGGGAACAGAGGAACCATCCAATCAGACCAAAGCACGGCCAGAGGTGTCTGACAGCTGCCCTAATAGGGAGGAGCAGAGGGTCGGGACAAAGCAGACTAATCTGTAGTCAGAACTATCACTATCTACCACAGTGCACCAGTCAGGGCCTCTATCAGTACACACACGGGCTGTTTTCTATATGAGCTGTTTTGTGTTCATGGTCTGATAGGCTAAATCAGGCCTACAGGACAGGCTGTACAGCAGAGCTATGAGCTCCTTACCTCTGACACTGTTTGGGCTCCCTACAAGAAAGCCAGGGAGAGCGAGAGAGAAGGGGGAGAGCGAGAGAGAAGGGGGGGGATAGAGTGAGGGGAAAAGTAGTCATTGGGAGAGAGAGGAGAAAATGAGTGGTGTCTGTAATTAATCTTTAAAACACCAGGGGAACTTGTGCAAAAATTCATATAGCCCCTAGGGCCTAATATCTTTTTGACCATGAAAGGTGTGCTGATGAGTTTATGGTGAGAGAATGCGGCTGAGGGGGCTGAAGTTCACAGAGAACATTACAGAGGAAAATCTATAGACCAGAGGCAGACAGCCAAGAGAATAGCCCCAACCATCACTAGCCTACACACCATCCTTACAGCGCCACCGTGCGGCAAACTTGTAGACGCCGCAGGTAAAATGAAGCATCTAACTAGGATGCGGAAATCCATTGTTGTGCCCTTATACCCGCGCAAAAAACACGAAGCACCATGGACAGCACCAAGATTTTTTTTTTAAACTGTGGCTGTAGTTCGCGCTTATGTTCTTATTGCCTTTTACCCTGTTCTTTATAAGTGTGAATTTATTGGAAATAAATAGAAGAGTATGCAATAATCGTTGGTATCCCATTACACCCTACACATCTTTGTTGAAAAATTAATCTGGCAGAATAGAGCATGCATGCACAGGCTGTCAATGTATGTAACAACTCATATAAACAATACCCGCAGTAGACAGCGACAGTAAATCGATTTGGTTGTTGTGTCGTTGAGTTCGTACTGACTGACCATGTTACCAGGCCTACAAGGTCAGCACTGCTAGCTGGGACTGGAGCTACTACCAACCTCTCATCCGGCAAGTCTGGCTGGCTAGCTAGCTTGCTATCTCAGTGCGAAATCACCTCGCTAACTTTCAGCATCATGGACAGCGGCACGGAGGTTGTCAGTAGACTACGTACCACATTCTTGCTGGCGTTGCCCAGTCGGAACACGTTCGAGATGAGGGTCAACATATTTTGCATGCTACTGGACACCCTGCTCTACCAGTACAGAACAGCAGACCTAATTAACAGATTAACGCCGACAACACAGATCAGCTGGTCGGGTGGCCAACTACAACTATCCCGGGGTTGGCCAATACAAAATGAAATTACATGATGATAATAAAGATTATAAACTACAGGTGCATTCCTGTACAGAAGTACCCCCGCATTCTTATCGTTCAATATCTAGGCCTATTCTAAAAGTGCTTGAAATCTATTTCAGTTATTGCCTGGCTGTATCCTTAAATGTTCTAACGTTTTCACTGCTCTGACGGTATTTGAAAAATGTATAATGTCCAGCTGCTGTCAGTCTCGGTAGCTACCCAGGAACTTTCTCTGTCATCAGAAGAAAATAGTTTATTCACAGATGTTCTACTTCTGTAACTCTGCTGAATCGTCGGACAGCTAGAAGGACCATTGCCCATCTGTCCCCAGTCGTTCCCTTCACCTGAGAAAGGCAAGTGAGTCCGACCTGCCATTCACCTGATCTCGGTCTCACCTGTGCACAGTATAAATTAGACTACATATGCCTACATAGAGTATGTAAGGAAGCAGGTAGCCTAGCAGTTCTTGCTTTTGTCAGCTTAATCACATCACATTGCAGTTTATACAATTAATCAATTTCATATTTTAATTAGGGGTCCTAGCATTGAAGGTGCAGGAACCCTACAATTATTGTAAACAAAGATGGCATTTCCAGACCAGTTGATGGCGCAATAGCACACTTTAGGGCTATAACTTCTGAACTGTTGACTTTGAGTCATGCAATTTGGTAAACATTATGTACATAAGGACAGTAGAATATGTTATGCAGATATTGTGACTAGATATAGTACAGCTACGACTGGTAGTTACTTTTCATAGCAGGTTAGGAGAGTAATTTAGCTAACCTTAACCTCAGTCTCCTAACCTGCTACAAAAAAGTAACTTCTGGTCGTAGATGTATTCCCCAGTCAGAACCCTATGCGGGACCATAAACAGATCATTGTGGGGCTCCGGCCTTGTACTAGGATGACCCTGGAATGCTGCTTGCAGCTTCAATGAATGTAATATCTATATATCTTTTCCGGGAGAGACTGATGTTTGTGACTCACTCCCTAGATCATCCCAGATCCAGGGGAATTATAATCCAGTATTTAGACCAGTTGATGTGAACGACTGAGTCAAACCAGAGGGATCTGCTCAATGAAGTTAAATGTTCAGAACATAACAGATAGAAATGTAATGAATAGAGCCGACATGATGTCCTTTTCTACATGACAGGCAATCATATCTGTTCTACACAATACATTTCTATCTGAACATTCTGGAACGCTGCACCCTGAACAGACTTTAGCCAACTCAACAACCTTCACTTGAAGAAAATAAAACTCTTATTTGCTCAGTCGAGTTGACTTTTAACGTGTATATGGACACTTACAACAGCTTCCTTCCTTAAAATTTTTGATAGTTGAACATGAGTAAAAGACGGATGGATACACGTGAATCACAATGAAGGATAAATATTTATTGCAAATATGTGTCATTTGTTACATAACTTTGATCGAATCGAGCAAAGATGCCACTTTCCCTTAAATAACCCATACACACCCATTCACTCGCTCTAGTGTACACACAGATGGAGATTATATCAAATAGAATATATAAAAATAAGACCTGTGATGAGTATCTGTCAAAAACAAGTTTTAAAGCTGTAAGACCGTGTAGCATGAATAACATTTTGACAAAATATAAAATCCTGTTGATGTAATCATGCTAATCAAATGGCTAGCCAGACTATTTGCATTAACCGCCTATCCTTTATTTTACGCTGCTGCTACTCGCTGTTTATTATCTATGCATAGTCACTTTACCCTTACCTACATGTATATATTACTTCCATTACCTCGACTAGCCGGTGCCCCCGCACCGGTACCCCCTTTATATAGCCTCCTTATTGTTCTTTTATTTTTTAACTTTAGTTTATTTAATCAAAAAATTATTCACTCTTATTTGTCTTAAAACTGCATTGTTGGTTAAGGGCTTGTAAGTAAGCATTTCTACACCTGTTGTATTCGGCATGTGACAAATAACATTTAATTTGATTTCATGTTGAAGATATGTAGAAAAAAAGTGATAGCACTATTGACATCTGTGTTCCCAAACCAGGATCCCAGAACGTAAACAGACTCCAGAAGAATCAACCACCAAACAGACCTATACTAGACAGACAGCATGCATATATTTAAGCAATAAGGCATAAGGGGGTGTGTTATATAGCCAATATACCACAGCTAAGGGCTGTTCTTAGGTACGAGGCATTGCGGAGTAACTGGATACAGCCCTTAGCCGTGGTATATTGGCCATATACCACAAACCCCCAAGGTGCCTTATTGCTATTATGAACTGGTTACCAGCATAATTAGAGCAGTAAAATTAAATGTTTTGTCATACCCATGGTATACGGTCTGATATACCGCGGCTGTCAGCCAATCAGCATTCAGGGCTCGAACCACCCAGTTTATAAATAAATATATATATATATATATATATTTGGTACATAGAGGTAAACAAATTAATAGATACCTTGTTATGCAAATAGACACACACATACACATACACACACACACACACACACACACACACACACACACACCGTACGGTAAGGAGGGCGGGTGCGGTGGCTGGACACTAAGGCTTTAGCAGGTAGTTGTGTTGGGTCATGGTTCGTCAGTATTCATCACGTCTCACTGAGACTCCAGGGTCTGGTTAAAGTGTCTCTTTCCATCCAGGTACAACATGGACTCTGGAGATAGACACATACGACCAATGTTAGACTGTGTGGAATCTACAGTAAAAACATTTCAATAACTTTAATCTCTTTCTGTTGGCACAAACGTTCCAGTAACAGTACTTCCGTAGCTCTGCGATGCAATGTTAGAGTTTAAAGGTCCGGGGTTAGAGGTCATACCTCGGTAGCTCTGCGGTATTATTGCTGAGTTCACGTCATGTCAGAAACTCAAACTGACATTTCCAACTTGCTTACTCGTAATATAAACAAACCAGGGTTTCCCACAAGGGAAGTATCCGAATCAACCAATATGAAGCTCTACATAAATAACGTTAATTTTAACTCAGAGGTCGCGAGTTTCCGACATGACTTAAATGCGGCATATGTTAGGGTTAGAGTTAAAAGGTCAGGGCTTAGAGGTCATACCGCCGTAGCTCTGTGGCACTATGTTGGGGACGTCTTTGTCTGTGACGAAGGTGAAGTGGAAGACATTAGTGGTGTTGTGCTGCCGGGTCAGGGGGTCAAGAACCTCTGTATGAACTCTGACCTGGATGTACTTTCCCTCTGTGTAACACACCTGGAGACAGAGAGGGGGATGTGTCAGCACTGAAATTGGAGATCATATAACACACAAATGCACATGCTTGCATGCGCACACCCACACACAAACCTGTGATGAGAGCAGGAGTAGGGAGCCAATCTCTACTGGCTTCCGGAAGAGGATATCGTCCACGGCAACCAAGTTAGGCCGACACCCCCTGGAGCAGAGCGAGAGAACACACACACAATGAGGATGCGCAAGTGTACAGTGCATTCAGAAAGTATTCAGACCCCTTGACTTTTTCCACATTTTGTTACGTTACAGCCTTATTCTAAAATGTATTAACTTGTTGTTTTCCCCCCTCATTAATCTAAACACAATACCCCATAATGTCAAAGCAAATACAGGTTTAGAAATTTTTGCAAATCTATTCAAAATAAAAAAATTGAAATATCACATTTACATAAGTATTCAGACCCTTTACTCAGTACTTTGTTTTAGAACCTTTGGCAGTGATTACAGCCTTGAGTCTTCTTGGGTATGACGTTAACAAGCTTGGCACACCTGTATTTGGGGTGTTTCTCCCATTCTTCTTTGCAGATCCTCTCAAGCTCTGTCAGGTTGGATGGGGAGCGTCGCTGCACAACTATTTTAAGGTCTCTCCAGAGATGTTCGATCGGGTTCAAGTCCGTCCTCTGGCTGGGCCACTCAAGGACATTCAGAGACCTGTCCCGAAGCCACTCCTCCATTGTCTTGGCTGTGTGCTTAGGGTCATTGTCCTGTTGGAAGGTGAACCTTCGCCCCAGTCTGAGTTCCTGAGCGCTTTGGAGCAGGTTTTCATCAAGGATCTCTCTGTACTTTGCGCTGTTCATCTTTCCTTCGATCCGGACTAGTTTCCCAGTCCCTGCCGCTGAAAAACATCCCCACAGCATGAGGCTGCCACCACAATGCTTTACCGTAGGGATGGTTTCCTCCAGAAGTGACGCTTAGCATTAAGGCCAAAGAGAATCTTGTTTCTCCTGGTCTGAGAGTCATTTAGGTGCCTTTTGGCCAACTCCAAGCGGGCCGTCATGTGCCTTTTTCTGAGGAGTTGCTTCCGTCTGACCACTCTACCATAAAGGCCTGATTGGTGGAGTACTGCAAAGATGGTTGTCCTTCTGGAAGGTTCTCCCATCTCCACAGAGGAACTATGGCGCTATGTTAGAGTGACCATCGGGGTTTTGGTCACCTACCTGACCAAGGCCCTTTTTAATTATAATTGTTTTACCTTGATTTAACTAGGCAAGTCAGTTAAGAACAAATTCTTATTTTACATTGACGGCCTACCCCAGCCAAACCCTTCCCTAACCCAGACGACTCTGGGCCAATTGTGAGCCACCCTATGGCCGGTTGCGATACAGCTCAGGATCGAACCAGGGTCTGTAGTGACACCTCTAGCACTGAGATGCAGTGCCTTAGACTGCTGCGCCACTCGGGTATTGTGTGTAGATTGATGAGGGATTTTTTTTAAATCCATTGTAGAAAAAGGCTGTAACGTAACAAAATGTGGAAAAGGGGAAGCGGTTTGAATACTTTCCCGAATGCACTGTAAGTGATGGACCGATACAAACGTAGATCTTCTCATTTGTACCCGTCCACACAACCCAGCAAACTCAAATTGGTTCTGTGAATGTTCAGGGAACGTTATTGGAACAATGATGCATGTCAAAACATTACACTAGAACTTTGAGTCTTGTGGGAATGTTCCTTGTTTGATGTTATGGGTGTTTTAAATAACATCTTCATCAACACTAACAGAACATTCCTGTAATATTTCTGCAGAATGATTTGAATTAAATCCAGACATAGTTGCTGAGGTGTGTTTAGGGTACATGTCATAACGTCACACCGTAACTGGGAATGTTCTCGGTTGCTGGGAACACATTCGCTCACTCACCCGTAGACACATGCGTTGGCCCAGCCCAGCTCGTAAGCCTTCCTCATCAGAAACCCTCCAAAGATCCTGTTAAAGATGTTCCTCTCCTGAAAACACACATCTTAGTCAGCACAAATTAGAAATGTTCCAGGTTGTAAATATCTCTGCCTCTCTCTCCCTCCTTCCTTCTCTCGCTCTCTAACCTGTGGATGGCAGATCTCCAGTCCTTTGACTTTGGCATCCTCCATCCATACTGAGTTAGGAGGCAGAACTCTGCTACGGAAACTCACTGTCCTACAGGACAACACACAGACAGACACAATCACCACACACTCACAAAATGCTTGTGCTGGATTTTATGATGTGTGTGTTCTCATCATTTAATAAGGTAACACTTGTAATTTGACAGTGAAGCAACAAAAAAATCCATAATATTTTGTACAGCTTATGATTCAGTGAGTTTGCTCTTGTATATTTTTATGCCTTACAGTCTGGCAAAAAAGTATTTAGTCAGCCACAAATTGTGCAAGTTCTCCCACTTAAAAAGGTGAGAGAGGCCTGTAATTTATCATAGGTACACTTCAACTATGACAGACAAAATTAGAAAGAAAATCACATTTATTTGCAAATTATGGTGGAAAATAAGTATTTGGTCAATAACAAAAGTTTCTCAATACTTTGTTATATACCCTTTGTTGGCAATGACAGAGGTCAAACATTTCTGTAAGTCTTCACAAGGTTTTCACACACTGTTGCTGGTATTTTGGCCCATTCCTCCATGCAGATCTCCTCTAGAGCAGTGATGTTTTGGGGCTGTTGCTGGGCAACACGGACTTTCAACTCCCTCCAAAGATTTTCTATGGGGTTGAGATCTGGAGACTGGCTAGGCCACTCCAGGACCTTGAAATGCTTCTTACGAAGCCACTCCTTCGTTGCCCGGGCGGTGTGTTTGGGATCATTGTCATGCTGAAAGACCCAGCCACGTTTCATCTTCAATGCCCTTGCTGATGGAAGTAGGTTTTCACTCAAAATCTCACGATTCATTCTTTCCTTTACACGGATCAGTTGTCCCGGTCCCTTTACAGAAAAACAGCCCCAAAGCATGATGTTTCCACCCCCATGCGTCACAGTAGGTATGGTGTTCTTTGGATGCAAGTCAGCATTCTTTGTCCTCCAAACACGACGAGTTGAGATTTTACCAAAAAGTTATATTTTGGTTTCATCTGACCATATGACATTCTCCCAATCTTCTTCTGGATCATCCAAATGCTCTCTAGCAAACTTCAGGCCTGGACAGGCCTGGCTTAAGCAGGGGGACACGTCTGGCACTGCAGGATTTGAGTCCCTGGCGGCGTAGTGTGTTACTGATGGTAGGCTTTGTTACTTTGGTCCCAGCTCTCTGCAGGTCATTCACTAGGTCCCCCCCCGTGTGGTTCTGGGATTTTTGCTCACCGTTCTTGTGATCATTTTGACCCCACCGGGTGAGATCTTGCATGGAGCCCCAGATCGAGGGAGATTATCAGTGGTCTTGTATGTCTTCCATTTCCTAATAATTGCTCCCACAGTTGATTTCTTCAAACCAAGCTGCTTACCTATTGCAGATTCAGTCTTCCCAGCCTGGTGCAGGTCTACAATTTTGTTTCTGGTGTCCTTTGACAGCTCTTTGGTCCTGGCCATAGTGGAGTTTGGAGTGTGACTGTTTGAGGTTGTGGACAGGTGTCTTTTATACTGATAACAAGTTCAAACAGGTGCCATTAATACAAGTAACGAGTGGAGGACAGAGAAGCCTCTTAAAGAAGAAGTTACAGGTTCTTTGAGAACCAGAAATCCTGCTTGTTTGTAGGTGACCAAATACTTATTTTCCACCATAATTTGCAAATAAATTTATTAAAAATCCTACAATGTGATTTTCTGGAGAAAAAAAATACTAATTTTGTCTGTCATAGTTGAAATGTATCTATGATGAAAATTACAGGCCTCTCATCTTTTTAAGTGGGAGAGGCCAATTGGTGGCTGACTAAATACTTTTTTGCCCCACTGTATATGCGTTTGTACAATGGGTCTGAAGTCAGTTAAGATTATTGCTACCTTAAATTAACTTTAATCTAATTTTAATGGGAACATCAATGTGACAACAATTTGATATGACAAAATATGACTGTAGTCATTGTGATCCGTGTGATTTAAAGATAAATTATGGAAGTTTAGTTGCTTATTGTTTACGTAAAAACAAATATTTGACGTGTGTGTGTGTTTGTGTCGTACTTGCTGTCCAGGGTGTTGAGGAACAGGCTGTGTACGATCTTCCTCTCCTCAGCAGTAGGGGCCACCTTTAGTAGAGACGCTGTACTCAGCTCTATACGACGCGTCTTATTGACTGGAGGGACACACACACACACACAAGGTAAATAACACAAACACAAACACAGTAATATATACACATAAGGATGTAGTGTGTCTTACTCTCTCCCTGGTGAAACAGTTTCTCCTCCTCAATTCCCTCTGGCTTCAGAGGGTTAACAAACGCTGCCCTGAGAGAGACAGAAACCGACAGAGAAATAGAGACATCAGTCATAGATGGATACTGTGGATGGTTGGTTGAATGGATAGATGATTGGATGGATGTTGTATACCTCTTGTTCTCAGGGTCTCTGGCCACCATAACAAACGTAGCATCCAGAACTGGAGTGTAGGCCCCACCGTGGTACTGTGCATACACACAGACATAACATCACTATTGTGGACATTAGTATATTACTGTGTGTGTGCGCGTGCGTGTATACCTGAGACATGTGCATCTTGGCTTCAATGGAGGTCTTCCCCACCCAGGTCACGTGACCAGTGAACTTGATGTCACAGTCAGGGTGGATGATTTGTTTCCTCATGTCTGTGACATCACATACAGGGGAAATAAGCCACAACTATAAAACTGCAACAGTAACAAACAATATATATTCAATGACACTAGGAAAAAGTGTCCCTGGATTAGATTTGAGAAACACTACACTGGTCTATACGGTACACCCTGGTGTTGTACCAGGACTGCTAGGTGTCATACCTATCTTATCCACCAGGGCAGTGACGATGGACAGAGGAGATCTTTGAAGTGTCTTGTTATGGGTGTGAGAGTAACAGATCAACACTGGGGGGGGAGAGATACAAAGAGAGAGAGAGAGAATAGTAATACCAGTGTAATACCATGCACCAGTGTGTTGTTGAGGTGATGATGTCGGCAGGTTAGAGCGTTGGGCCAGTAACCGAAAGGTTGCTAGATCGAATCCCAGAGCTGACAAGGTAAAAATCTGCCGTTCTGCCGTCATTGTAAATAAGCATTTGTTCTTAACTGACTTGCCTAGTTAAAGGTTAAAATAAAATAAAAAAAATGGTCATATGGTCATACCTGCTAGACTGTCCAGATCCTCCAGGATACGGCCAAACCTGGAATAGAGACAACAGACAGAGGGGGGAAGGAAGTGTGTGTGGGTGTGTGTGTTTGAGAAGAATGTGTGAGTGTGTATCTGTTACCTGACACCTTTGAGGTAGTTGAGGTATTTCTCTCTAAGGGTAGGGTCTGTGCCCAGGGGAAGGTGGGCCTCTATGTAGCTGTCCTTCATCCTGCGGACAGGAAGCTCATCCTGAGAACCAGCCAGCTGATTGGACAATGACAAACGGTCAGCTAGCGCCTGCTGGTGGTCTCTACAGGATGGGAGATAGCGAGAGATACATCAGGAATGAGCTGTGAGTTTAACAAGGTCATACATCTATAACAAGTAAACACAGGCCTTCCTGTCATGGTATGAATATCTCAATACAAAGTAGCTTTTCTGGTTCTGTTACCGTACCTCCAGTTAGTGGATGCTCCCACAATCTCTCTCAGCCTGTTGCGCACTGAAAAACAACCACACAGTTGATCAGCTCTCAGTGTGTGTGTGTGTGTACTGATTCTGTGCTCAGAACAGAATGTGCAATGGGAATCATATGATCTCAGACAGAATGACAGCAGCAAGCTACAGAGTACTAGTGAGGTCTGGGTAGGATACACAATATCAGCTCCACTGTTGTTCCAGCTAGCACATGGAGCCACTGAGTGGCTTTGCCCTGCAGCTCGAGGGTGTACGCGCAATGCAGAGAAATCACTAGTGCACTGACAACGTAATACGGTGTCATTTGAGATTTGCCTATTGATTTGTGGCCCACCTGACTGGCGTCGCTGTGATGTCATAATGTTGAGACAATATGAAACAAGACACTTGAGAGAGAGAGATGACCAAGACAGGTCCGTATACTATAGAATAGGGTACAGCAGCATCGTTAAGAGGTGCCCGCCACTGCCACAGGCCAGGGGTGCATTCATAGTTCAGTCTGTAAGAAATGGAAGAGAGAAACAAGGCCGTACAACCAGCTCAACAGACCACAGGGTGCTGGATAGAGATAGAGAAATAGAGAGAATGCGTTAAAGGCAGTGTGTTTTAGAGACAATGAGCTAAAATACATGCAGGCAGGATTAAGTTGAATTTAGACTGAATTAAGTAAGTGTTTTATACAATTAGGATTCAGGGTTGGTTACCAACACACCATTGGACATTAGCAAGTGAGCATTTCCTGTGGAGAGTGGAGACACAAAACAAGTAATGGGTTAGAGGTCAGGAGACTAGATGGAGTCTCAATGTCCTCTAGTCTTGTCATCATACCCAAAGAGTAGTAAAAATTAAGTTCATAACAGTGAGTCAGTTAATCAAATAATCAATTAACAAACCAATATATAAATATATATATATTTTTATATATAAATCAGTCAGTCAGTCAGTTGTATATGGCCTTACCCTCAGACATGTCCGGGGCCTTCCCCTGCAAAGACACAGGCCCCCGGGAGAACGTCCTGGTTGTCAGGGACGCCACCGACCTTAGGAACCGGAACCTGTGGAATGGAAGGAAGAAACACTGACATGTCAACACAGCAAGCCCACAACATTCACACTCAAGGTTCCAATTACTACAGATTCATCGTGGAAACCTATTAATAAATGTGTCTGGGAATTTCAGATGTCAGTCAAGTCCCTGGCACATAGCCCACTGAGTTTGGACAGCACATTCCAGCACAGTACAGAACAGCACAGTGGACCTCAGTACAGTAGAGTTCACAACTCAATCACTGGTTGAAGAGTGTTTTCTGCCCCTCCCAAAATATTGAATTTGTAGATAACTGGCCCTCTTTCTGGGACTCCCCCACAAACAGGACCAAGCCCTGCCTGCTGAGGAGTGACGGAATCCATCCAAGCTGGAGGGGTGCTCTCATCTATCAACATAGACAGGGCTCTGCCAGCCTGCAAGCTAAGTGGAGTCTGCCACTATCACTGTCAGTGTAGTCAGCTCAGCTTTCCCGCTGAGACCGTGTCTGTGCCTCGATCTAGGTCGGGCTGAACTAAAAACATGGCAGCGTACGCCTTAGCAAACTCACTGGAGTAAAGACCTCCTCCATTCCTGTCATTATTGAAAGAGATTGTGATAATATCTCACATCCCAAAATATAACTACTTCATGTTAGATCCCTCACTTCCAAGGCAGTCATCGTCAATGAACTAATCACTGATCATAACCTTGATGTGACTGACTGAAACATGGCTCAAGCCTGATTTATTTACTGTGTTAAATGAGGCCTCTCCTCCTGGTTACATTGGTGACCATATCCCCGCGCATCCCGCAAAGGTGTTGCTAACATTTACAACAGCAAACTTCAATATACCCTTTTTTTTCATATTTTGAGCTTCTAGTCATAAAATCTATGCAGCATACTCAATAACGTTTTATAGCTACTGTTTACAGGCATCCTGGGCCATATACAGCGTTCCTCACTGAGTTCTCTGAATTCCTATCGGACCTTTTAGTCATGGCGAATAATATTCACATTTTTGGTGACTTCAATATTCACATGGAAAAGGCCACAGATGCACTCAAAGGCTTTCGGAGCCATCATCGACTCAGTGGGTTTTGTACAACATTTCTCCAGACCTACGCATTGCCACAGTCATACCCTGGATCTAAACTCAGCAACAACAAAAAAAACTCCCCTTTTCAGGACCCTGTCTTTCAAAGATAATTCGTAAAAATCCAAATAACTTCACAGATCTTCAATGTAAAGGGTTTAAACACTGTTTCCCATGCTTGTTCAATGAACCATAAGCAATTAATGAACATTCACCTGTGGAACGGTCGTTAAGACACTAACAGCTTACAGACGGTAGGCAATTAAGGTCACAGTTATGAAAACTTAGGACACTAAAGAGGCCTTTCAACTGACTCTGAAAAACACCAAAAGAAAGATGCCCAGGGTCCCTGCTCATCTGCATGAACGTGCCTTAGGCATGCTGCAAGGAGGTATGAGGACTGCAGATGTGGCGGTGGGAAATAAATTGCAATGTCGGTACTGTGAGATGCCTAAGACAGGATCGTGGCAGACCCCTTGTAACACCTGCACAGGATCGGTACAGCCAAACATCACACCTGCGGGACAGGTACAGGATGGCAACAACTGCCCGAGTTACACCAAGAAAGCACAATCCCTCCATCGGTGCTCAGACTGTCCGTAATAGGCTGAGAGAGGCTGGACTGAGGGCATGTAGGCCTGTTGTAAGGCAGGTCCTCACCAGACATCACCGGCAACAACATCACCTATGGGCACAAACCCACCGTCGCTGGACCAGACAGGACTGGCAAAAAGTGCTCTTCAATGACGAGTCGCGGTTTTGTCTCACCATGGGTGATGGTTGGATTCGCGTTTATCGTCGAAGGAATGAGCGTTACACCGAGGCCTGTACTCTGGAGCGGGATCGATTTGGAGGTGGAGGGTCCGTTATGTTCTGGAGCGGTGTGTCACAGCATCATCGGACTGAGCTTGTTGTCATTGCAGGCAATCTGTGAGGGTTAAGGCCATTCTACCCAGAAATGTCCGGGAACTTGCAGGTGCCTTGGTGAAAGAGTGGGGTAACATCTCACAGCAAGAATTGGCAAATCTGGTGCAATCCATGAAGAGGAGATGCATTGCAGTACTTAATGCAGCTGGTGGCCACACCAGATACTGACTGTTACTTTTGATTTTGACCCCCCCTTTATTCAGGGACACATTATTCCATTTCTGTTAGTCACATGTCTGTGGAAATTGTTCAGTTTATGTCTTAGTTGTTGAATTTTGTTATGTTCATACAAATATTTATACATGTTAAATTTGCTGAAAATAAACGCAGTTGACAGCTCCCTGGTATACAGAAAATACCCGAGCCCTGAAGCAAGCTTCCTGAAAATTGGAACGGAAATGGCGCTCCATGATACTGGAAACCTTCCAAGCTAGTCGGAATATGTAATATTGAAGAGTCCTCACTGCTGCTCGATCAGCCTACTTTTCCAACCTAATTGAGAAAAACAAAAACAATCCTAAATGTATTTTTGATACTGTCGCCAAGCTAACTTGGTCTTTACTACAGCAGTTTTGAATTCATATATATATATTTTTTCCTTTATTTAACTAGTCAAGTCAATTAAGAACAAATTCTTATTTACAATGACGGCCTACCGGGGAACAGTGGGTTAACTGCCTTGTTCAGGGGCAGAACGACAGATTTTTACTAGAGGTCGACCAATTATGATTTTTCAATGCCGATACCGATTATTGGAGGACCCCCAAAAAAGCTGATACCGATTAATCGGACGATTTTTATATACACTGCTCAAAATAAAGGGAACACTAAAATAACACATCATAGATCTGAATGAATGAAATATTCTTATTAAATAATTTTTTCTTTACATAGTTGAATGTGCTGACAACAAAATCACACAAAAATGATCAATGGAAATCAAATTTATCAACCCATGGAGGTCTGGATTTGGAGTGACACTCAAAATTAAAGTGCAAGGATCTCCTCCCAGACCTGGACTAAAGCATCCGCCAACTCCTGGACAGTCTGTGGTGCAACGTGGCGTTGGTGGATGGAGCGAGACATGATGTCCCAGATGTGCTCAATTGGATTCAGGTCTGGGGAACGGGCGGGCCAGTCCATAGCATCAATGCCTTCCTCTTGTAGGAACTGCTGACACACTCCAGCCACGAAGTCTAGCATTGTCTTGCATTAGGAGGAACCCAAGGTCAACCGCACCAGCATATGGTCTCACAAGGGGTCTGAGGATCTCATCTCGGTACCCAAAGGCAGCCAGGCTACCTCTGGCGAGCACATGGAGGTTGTCAGTAAAGGACATTGTCACTCTTCTTCATCTCTTCAGAATGCTGTGCGGCCCCCAAAGAAATGCCACCCCACACCATGACTGACCCACCGCCAAACCGGTCATGCTGGAGGATGTTGCAGGCAGCAGAACGTTCTCCACGGCGTCTCCAGACTCTGTCACATGTGCTCAGTGTGAACCTGCTTTCATCTGTGAAGAGCACAGGGCGCCAGTGGCGAATTTGCCAATCTTGGTGTTCTCTGGCAAATGCCAAATGTCCTGCACGGTGTTGGGCTGTAAGCCCAACCCCCACCTGTGGACGTCGGGCCCTCATACCACCCTCATGGAGTCTGTTTCTGACCGTTTGAGCAGACACATGCACATTTGTGGCCTGCTGGAGGTCATTTTGCAGGGCTCTGGCAGTGCTCCTCCTTGCACAAAGGCGGAGATAGCGGTCCTGCTGCTGGGTTGTTGCCCTCCTACGGCCTCCTCCACGTCTCCTGATGTACTGGCCTGTCTCCTGGTAGCGCCTCCATGCTCTGGACACTACGCTGACAGACAAAACTTCTTGCCACAGCTCTCATTGATGTTCCATCCTGGATGAGCTGCACTACCTGAGCCACTTGTGTGGGTTGTAGACTCCGTCTCATGCTACCACTAGAGTGAAAGCACCGCCAGCATTAAAAAGTGACCAAAACATCAGCCAGGAAGAATAGGAACTGAGAAGTGGTCTGTGGTCACCACCTGCAGAACCACTCCTTTATTGGGGGTGTCTTGCTAATTGCCTATAATTTCCACCTGTTGTCTATTCCATTTGCACAACAGCATGTGAAATGTATTGTCAATCAGTGTTGCTTCCTAGGTGGACAGTTTGATTTCACAGAAGTGTGATTGACTTGGAATTACATTGTGTTGTTTAAGTGTTCCCTTTATTTTCTTGAGCAGTATATATATATATATATATATATATATATATATATATATATATATATATATATATATATATATATATATATATATATATATATATATATGATATATATATATATATATATGATATATATATGATATATATGATTACCGATTGTTATGAAAACTTGAAAATCGGCCCTAATTAAATCGGCCATTCCGATTAATCGGTCGACCTCTAATTTTTACCTTGTTAGCTCTGGGATTTGATCCAGCAAACTTTCGGTTACTGGCCCAACGCTCTAACCATTTGGCTACCTGCCACCCCATTCATGAACGTCTTCAATGAAAATATCATGATCATTAGAAAGCAAATGACTCCTCTTTGAATCGGCATATTACTCCAGAACTCAGTTGTCCTGAGTCTGCACAGAACTGCCAGGACCTAAGGTCAATGGAGACACTCAAGTTATTTAATCCTGTATCTCTCGACACATTCACGAAAATAGTCATGGCCTGTAAGCCTTCCAGCTGCCTACTACTGAAAGAGCTACTTCCTGTGCTTGGCCTTCCTATGTTGAACGTAATAAATGTCTCCCTATCCTCTGGATGTGTACCAAACTCACTAAAAGTGGCAGTAATAATGCCACTCTTGAAAAAGTCCAACTTTGACCCAGATTTGTATTTTATTTTTATAAGCAGACCCTATGAGCTGAACATAACAATATGCCAGTGGAAGGAGACCCTATGAGCTGAACATAACAATATGCCAGTGGAAGGAGACCCTATGAGCTGAACATAACAATATGCCAGTGGAAGCAGACCCTATGAGCTGAACATAACAATATGCCAGTGGAAGCAGACCCTATGAGCTGAACATAACAATATGCCAGTGGAAGGAGACCCTATGAGCTGAACATAACAATATGCCAGTGGAAGGAGACCCTATGAGCTGAACATAATAATATGCCAGTGGAAGGAGACCCTATGAGCTGAACATAACAATATGCCAGTGGAAGGAGACCCTATGAGCTGAACATAACAATATGCCAGTGGAAGCAGACCCTATGAGCTGAACATAACAATATGCCAGTGGAAGGAGACCCTATGAGCTGAACATAACAATATGCCAGTGGAAGGAGACCCTATGAGCTGAACATAACAATATGCCAGTGGAAGGAGACCCTATGAGCTGAACATAACAATATGCCAGTGGAAGGAGACCCTATGAGCTGAACATAACAATATGCCAGTGGAAGCAGAGACCCTATGAGCTGAACATAACAATATGCCAGTGGAAGGAGACCCTATGAGCTGAACATAACAATATGCCAGTGGAAGGAGACCCTATGAGCTGAACATAATAATATGCCAGTGGAAGGAGACCCTATGAGCTGAACATAACAATATGCCAGTGGAAGGAGACCCTATGAGCTGAACATAACAATATGCCAGTGGAAGCAGACCCTATGAGCTGAACATAACAATATGAGTGGAAGGAGACCCTATGAGCTGAACATAACAATATGCCAGTGGAAGGAGACCCTATGAGCTGAACATAACAATATGCCAGTGGAAGGAGACCCTATGAGCTGAACATAACAATATGCCAGTGGAAGCAGACCCTATGAGCTGAACATAACAATATGCCAGTGGAAGGAGACCCTATGAGCTGAACATAACAATATGCCAGTGGAAGCATGAGTGGAAGGAGACCATAACAATATGCCAGTGGAAGCAGACCCTATGAGCTGAAAATAACAATATGCCAGTGGAAGGAGACCCTATGAGCTGAACATAACAATATGCCAGTGGAAGGAGACCCTATGAGCTGAACATAACAATATGCCAGTGGAAGGAGACCCTATGAGCTGAACATAACAATATGCCAGTGGAAGGAGACCCTATGAGCTGAACATAACAATATGCCAGTGGAAGGAGACCCTATGAGCTGAACATAACAATATGCCAGTGGAAGGAGACCCTATGAGCTGAACATAACAATATGCCAGTGGAAGGAGACCCTATGAGCTGAACATAACAATATGCCAGTGGAAGGAGACCCTATGAGCTGAACATAACAATATGCCAGTGGAAGGAGACCCTATGAGCTGAACATAACATTTTTTATATAACCTTTATTTAACTAGGCTTTATTTAAATATGTCAGTGGAAGGGAGGACAGTAGCAGGAGACCCTATGAGCTGAACATAACAGTATGCCAGTGAAAGGGAGGAGAGTAGAATTCAGTTGCAGTCATTTTGTTACTGATTTTTTGGTCACTGTTAAAGATTTGGTAACACATTTATTAAGTGATTGAAATGTGTCAATCATAAACCAAATGATCAGTAAAAAATAAAAACAATAGCTAATTGGTAGGTCTACCTTTACCTGTTACTTCTGTGAACTTATATTATCCTCCCTCCTCGTGAGGGAGAGAAATGCGAAAATATCTTAAAGATATGTGGGTTTTTGTTAACAGAATGACAAGAATGGCGCCGGAAGAAATGGCAGCAGTTTTACGGCCGCCCAACCAATTGTGCTATTATGTGTTTTTTTGCGTTATTTGTAACTTATTTTGTACATGTTTCTGCAACCGTATCTTATGGCAAAAAAAGAGCTTCTGGATATCAGGACAGCGATCACTCACCTCGGATTAGACAAAGAGCTTCTGGATATCAGGACAGCGATCACTCACCTCGGATTAGACAAAGAGCTTCTGGATATCAGGACAGCGATCACTCACCTCGGATTAGACAAAGAGCTTCTGGATATCTGGACAGCGATCACTCACCTCGGATTAGACAAAGATTTTTTCTTCAACAAACAAGATGCACAAGACATCCTCCAAACACCCGGCAGGGCTGACATCCACGTTATTTGCAAGAGGAAGCGACGCAGGTACAGAGGACAAAGAGCCGGATGCCTGGTCAGGACCCGAAAAAGGTCCTGAATGACGACATGGATATTCAGCTAGCGGAACACACGCTGAACCGGCAAGATAGAACAGCGCACTCCGGTAAGACGAGAGGGGCGGTCTGTGCATATTTGTAAACAACAGCTGGTGCACGAAATCTAAAGAAGTCTCTAGATTTTGCTCACCTGAAGTAGAGTATATTGTTATAAATTGCAGGCCACACTACTTGCCTAGAGAGTTTTCAGCTATACTTTTCGTGGCTGTTTATTTACCACCACAGACAGATGCTGGCACGAAGACTGCACTCAGTGAGCTGTATAAGGAAATAAGCAAACAGGAAACCCCTCACCCAGAGGCAGCGCTCCTAGTGGCCGGAGACTTTAATGCAGGGAAACTTAAATCAGTTCTACCAAATGTCCATCAACATGTTAAATGTTCAACCAAAAGGAAAGAAATCCTAGACCACCTTTACTACACACACAGAGACGCATACAAAGCTCTCCCTCCATTTGGTAAATCCGACCACAACTCTATCCTCCTGATTCCTGCTTACAAGCAAAAATTAAAGCAGGAAGCACCAGTCACTCGGTCTATAAAAAAGTGGTCAGATGAAGCAGATGCTAAACTACAGGACTGTTTTGCTATCACAGACTGGAACATGTTCCGGGATTCTTCCGATGGCATTGAGGAGTAGTCACACCACATCAGTCACTGGCTTCATCAATAAGTGCATCGAGGACGTCGTCCCCACAGTGACTGTACGTACATACCCCAACCAAAAGCCATGGATTACAGGCAACATTCGCACTGAGCTAAAGGGTAGAGCTGCCGCTTTCAAGGTGTGGGACTCTAACCCGGAAGCTTACAAAAAAATCCTGCTATGCCCTGTGACGAACCATCAAACAGGCAAAGCGTCAATACAGGGCTAAGATTGAATTTTACTACACCAGCTCTGATGCTCATCTTATGTGTCAGGGCTTGCAAACTATTACAGACTACAAAGGGAAGCACAGCCACGAGCTGCCCAGTGACACAAGCCTACCAGACGAGATAAATCACTTCTATGCTCGCTTCGAGGCAAGCAACACTGAGGCATGCATGAGAGCATCAGCTGTTGCAGGCAACTGTGTGATCACGCTCTCTGTAGCCGACGTGAGCAAGACCTTTAAACAGGTCAACATACACAAGGCTGCAGGCCCAGACGGATTACCAGGACGTGTGCGTCGGGCATGTTCTGACCAACTGGCAGGTGTCTTCACTGACATTTTCAACATGTCCCTGATTAAGTCTGTAATACCAACATGTTTCAAGCAGACCACCATAGTCGCTGTGCCCAAGAACACAAAGGCAACCTGCCTAAATGACTACAGACCCGTAGCACTCACGTCCATAGCCATGAAGTGCTTTGAAAGGTTGGTAATGGCTCAGATCAACACCATTATCCCAGAAACCCTAGACCCACTCCAATTTCCATACCGCCCAAACAGATCCACAGATGATGCAATCTCTACTGCACTCCACACTGCCCTTTCCCACCTGAACAAAAGGAACACTTACGTGAGGATGCTACTCATTGACTACAGCTCAGCGTTCAACACCATAGTGCCCTCAAAGCTCATTACTAAGCTAAGGATCCTGGGACTAAACACCTCCCTCTGCAACTGGAACATTTGAACATCTTGGCCATGTTCTGTTATAATCTCCACCCGGCACAGCAAGAAGAGGACTGGGCACCCCTCATAGCCTGGTTCCTCTCTAGGTTTCTTCCTAGGTTTTGGCCTTTCTAGGGAGCTTTTCCTAGCCACCGTGCTTCTACACCTGCATTGCTTGCTGTTTGGGGTTTTAGGCTAGGTTTCTGTACAGCACTTTGATATATCAGCTGATGTAAGAAGGGCTATATAAATACATTTGATTTGGTAGGCCTGATCACTGACAACGACGAGACAGCCTATATGGAGGAAGTCAGCGACCTGGCTGGGTGGTGCCAGAATAACAACCTATCCCTCAACGTAACCAAGACTAAGGAGATTACTGTTGACTACAGGAAAAGGAGGACCGAGCACACCCCCATTCTCATCGACGGGGCTGTAGTGGAGCCGGTTGAGAGCTTCAAGTTCCTTGGTGTCCACATCAACAACAAACTATAATGGTCCAAACACACCAAGACAGTCGTGAAGAGGGCACGACAAAGCCTATTCCCCCTCAGGAAACTAAAAAGATTTGGCATGGGTCCTGAGATCCTCAACAGGATCTACAGCTGCAACATCGAGAGCATCCTGACTGGTTGCATCACTGCCTGGTACGGCAACTGCTCGGCCTCTGACCGCAAGGCACTACAGAGGGTAGTGCGTATGGCCCAGTACATCACTGGGGCTAAGCTGCCTGCCATCCAGGACCTCTACACCAGGCGGTGTCAGAGAAAGGCCCTAAAAATTGTCAAAGACCCCAGCCACCCCAGTCATAGACCGTTCTCTCTACTACCGCATGGCAAGCGGTACTAGAGTGCCAAGTCTAGGACAAAAAGGCTTCTCAACAGTTTTTACCCCCAAGCCATAAGACTCCTGAACAGGTCATTATTTTTTTTCACCTTTATTTAACCAGGTAGGCTAGTTGAGAACAAGTTCTCATTTGCAACTGTGACCTGGCCAAGATAAAGCATAGCAGTGTGAACAGACAACACAGAGTTACACATGGAGTAAACAATTAACAAGTCAATAACACAGTAGAAAAAAAAGAGAGTCTATATACATTGTGTGCAAAACGCATGAGGAGGTAGACGAATAATTCCAATTTTGCAGATTAACACTGGAGTGATAAATGATCAGATGGTCATGTACAGGTAGAGATATTGGTGTGCAAAAGAGCAGAAAAGTGAATAAATAAAAACAGTATGGGGATGAGGTAGGTAAAATTGGGTGGGCTATTTACCGATCGACTATGTACAGCTGCAGCGATCGGTTAGCTGCTCAGATAGCAGATGTTTGAAATTGGTGAGGGAGATAAAAGTCTCCAACTTCAGCGATTTTTGCAATTCGTTCCAGTCACAGGCAGCAGAGAACTGGAACAAAAGGCGGCCAAATGAGATGTTGACTTTAGGGATGATCAGTGAGATACACCTGCTGGAGCGCGTGCTACGGGTGGGTGTTGCCATCGTGACCAGTGAACTGAGATAAGGCGGAGCTTTACCTAGCATGGACTTGTAGATGACCTGGAGCCAGTGGGTCTGGCGACGAATATGTAGCGAGGGCCAGCCGACTAGAGCATACAGGTCGCAGTGGTGGGTGGTATAAGGTGCTTTAGTAACAAAACGGATGGCACTGTGATAAACTGCATCCAGTTTGCTGAGTAGAGTGTTGGAAGCTATTTTGTAGATGACATTGCCGAAGTCAAGGATCGGTAGGATAGTCAGTTTTACTAGGGTAAGTTTGGCGGCGTGAGTGAAGGAGGCTTTGTTGCGGAATAGAAAGCCGACTCTAGATTTGATTTTAGATTGGAGATGTTTGATATGAGTCTGGAGGGAGAGTTTACAGTCTAGCCAAACACCTAGGTACTTATAGATGTCCACATATTCTAGGTCGGAACCATCCAGGGTGGTGATGCTAGTCGGGCGTGCGGGTGCAGGCAGCGAACGGTTGAAAAGCATGCATTTGGTTTTACTAGCGTTTAAGAGCAGTTGGAGGCCACGGAAGGAGTGTTGTATGGCATTGAAACTCGTTTGGAGGTTAGATAGCACAGTGTCCAAGGACGGGCCGGAAGTATACAGAATGGTGTCGTCTGCGTAGAGGTGGATCAGGGAATCGCCCGCAGCAAGAGCAACATCATTGATATATACAGAGAAAAGAGTCGGCCCGAGAATTGAACCCTGTGGCACCCCCATAGAGACTGCCAGAGGACCGGACAGTATGCCCTCCGATTTGACACACTGAACTCTGTCTGCAAAGTAGTTGGTGAACCAGGCAAGGCAGTCATCAGAAAAACCTAGGCTACTGAGTCTGCCGATAAGAATATGGTGATTGACAGAGTCGAAAGACTTGGCAAGGTCGATGAAGACGGCTGCACAGTACTGTATTTTATCGATGGCGGTTATGATATCGTTTAGTACCTTGAGCGTGGCTGAGGTGCACCCGTGACCGGCTCGGAAACCAGATTGCACAGCGGAGAAGGTACGGTGGGATTCGAGATGGTCAGTGACCTGTTTGTTGACTTGGCTTTCAAAGACCTTAGATAGGCAGGGCAGGATGGATATAGGTCTGTAACAGTTTGGGTCCAGGGTTTCTCCCCCTTTGAAGAGGGGGATGACTGCGGCAGCTTTCCAATCCTTGGGGATCTCAGACGATATGAAAGAGAGGTTGAACAGGCTGGTAATAGGGGTTGCGACAATGGCGGCGGATAGTTTCAGAAATAGAGGGTCCAGATTGTCAAGCCCAGCTGATTTGTACGGGTCCAGGTTTTTTTTTATTTTTTATTTTACCTTTATTTAACCAGGCAAGTCAGTTAAGAACAAATTCTTATTTTCAATGACGGCCTGGGAACAGTGGGTTAACTGCCTGTTCAGGGGCAGAACGACAGATTTGTACCTTGTCAGCTCGGGGGTTTGAACTCGCAACCTTCCGGTTACTAGTCCAACGCTCTAACCACTAGGCTACCCTGCCGCCCCGTTTTGCAGCTCTTTCAGAACATCTGCTATCTGGATTTGGGTAAAGGAGAACCTGGAGAGGCTTGGGCGAGTAGCTGCGGGGGGGGGGGGGGGGGGGGGCGGAGCTGTTGGCCGAGGTTGGAGTAGCCAGGAGGAAGGCATGACCAGCCGTTGAGAAATGCTTGTTGAAGTTTTCGATAATCATGGATTTATCGGTGGTGACCGTGTTACCTAGCCTCAGTGGCCTCAAATGGCCACTGAGGCTAGCTGGACTATTTGCATTGTATGTCCCCCCCCCCCCCCCCCCCAACCCCTCTTTTTACGCCCCGGCTACTCTCTGTTTATCATATATGCATAGTTACTTTAACTATACATTCATGTACATACTACCTCAATTGGGCCGACCAACCAGTGCTCCCGCACAGTGGCTAACCGGGCTATCTGCATTGTGTCCCACCCACCACCCCCTCTTTTACGCTACTGCTACTCTCTGTTCATCATATATGCATAGTCACTTTAACCATATCTACATGTACATACTACCTCAATCAGCCTGACTAACCGGTGTCTGTGTGTAGCCTCGCTACTTTTATAGCCTCGCTACTGTACATAGCGTGCCTTTTTACTGTTGTTTTATTTTCTTTACCTACCTATTGTTCACCTAATACATTTTTTGCACTATTGGTTAGAGCCTGTAAGTAAGCATTTCACTGTAAGGTCTACACTTGTTCTATTCAGCGCACGTGACAAATAAACTTTGATTTGAAGACACTAGGCGATATTTCTTAAAAGGTCCTGAACAGTCATTCTGATCATGTAAAATTGCCTTTTGGGTGACTAAAATATCCCCCATAATATTATGAGTAACTAAATATCAGCCATAATAACAGCTCTTTGAAGCGCCTATGTCAAGAAACTTGGATGCAGTGAGCAGGGTTGTTTCAGGCTGGCTGAAGACCTAGCTAGCCAGTAAGTAGCTAACACCAGACACAGATGAAAGTGGAAACATAAGTATATTTGCCATAGATTAATAATGTAAACTTTTAATTATATATTTCCTGACACTATATAGTCAAATGTATACACCAGCAAAGTAGCTATCTAGCTACAGAACCTTTGGAAAGTATTCAGACTAGAGGTCGACCGATTATGATTTTTCAACGCCGATACCGATTATTGGAGGACCAAAAAAGCCGATACCGATTAATCGGCCAATTTTTTTAGATATTTTTTTATTTGTAATGACAATTACAACAATACTGAATGAACACTTATTTTAACTTAATATAATACATCAATAAAATCAATTTAGCCTCAAGTAAATAATGAAACATGTTCAATTTGGTTTAAATAATGCAAAAACAAAGTGTTGGAGAAGAAAGTAAAAGTGCAATATGTGCTATGTAAGAAAGCTAACGTTTCAGTTCCTTGCTCAGAACATGAGAACATATGAAAGCTGGTGGTTCCTTTTAACATGATTCTTCAATATTCCCAGGTAATAAGTTTTAGGTTGTAGTTATTATAGGACTATTTCCCTCTATACCATTTGTATTTCATCAACCTTTGACTATTGGATGTTCTTATAGGCACTTTAGTATTGCAAGTGTAACAGTATAGCTTCCGTCCCTCTCCTCGCTCCTCCCTGGGCTCGAACCAGCAACAAAACGACAACAGCCACCATCGAAGCAGCATTACCCATGCAGAGCAAGGGGAACAACCACTCCAAGGCAGTTGTTCCCCTTGGTACAGTATCGGCGTTGAAAAATCATAATCGGTCGACCTCTAATATGGACAGGAGTCTGCCTTTCCAAATCCTGTCCAATCAATTTAACTTACCACAGGCAGACTCCAATCAAGTTGTAGAAACATCTCAAGGATGATCAATGGAAACAGGATGCACCTGAGCTCAATTTCAAGTCTCATAGCAAAGGGTCTCAATACTTATGTAAATAAGGTATTTCTGTTTTTATATTGTTATTACATTTGCAAACATTTCTAAAAACCTGTTTTCGCTTTGTCATTATGGGCTATTGTGTGTAGATTGAGGGGGGAAATGATTTAATCAACTTTAGAATAAGGCTGTAGCGTAACAAAATGTGGAAAAGGGTAAGGGGTCTGAATACTTTCCCAAATGCACTGTATATAAACCACGTCCCTCTGAAAACATACCTTCTCTTATGTTGGAACTTTAAATTAGGTAAGAGCATATCATGATACCATTGGTGTATTAAAATAAGAGTTAGGGTGATGTCACCCTATTCCCTTCATGATCCATGCTCCTGAATCCTATTCCCTTAATGATCCAGGCTCCTGAATCCTATTCCCTTAATGATCCAGGCTCCTGAATCCTATTCCCTTAATGATCCAGGTTCCTGAATCCAAGTGTATAACATGAGGGAGGGAAGCAATAACTTTATGATGTAGAAGCAACAATACTTTGTCATCATACTTTTATCTAGTTTCATCCAAATATAATCAAATTTCACAAAAAAACATGATTTTAACTGTTCATTACCTAGAAAATGATTTCTGCAAAACTTAATATAAATGATGAAATTAGTTGTCAAGGGTCTTTACAGGATTGTATTTTTATGTATTTCTAATAGATCTTTTCTAAGACCTCTTTTCCATATGTTTGACCAGAAATCAAAGCCGTTGCTTATTACACATTTTTGGGATGAAAAATTATTAGAAAATGCATATATGCCTTCTTTTTTCAAAAACATACTCAGCGTTCATTTTACACCAATTTTTATACGCTCCTTTGAACTTCACGTTAGAGCTCATTGTGTTTTTTTTGTTGTTTTTTTACAAAGAAATGCCTTTTAACTAGCTAACGCTACTACATTAGCAAACTATCGTTAGCTAACTAGCTTTACCATTTCTGTGAAATCGACTGGTTTAGCTAGCTCTTCTACACCCTCACACTCACCCCGGTGACAGCATTTCCGTGTGCTATATGAAGATGTTTGAGAAGTTAGCTGTAATTTGCTAAATACCGAAATACAACTCCAAAACGGGGGGACAGATTAAGCTAATTATACAAAGAATGACAACACTGAAATTGTAGATGATTTCCTGTGGACATTTGCCCTTGCCTGTACGTACCGTATTACTAAAAACAAGTGCGCAATTATTTTGCGGATATAATGGATGGCGTAAAAGCGTTCATCAATTCACTCTCAAATTCATAAACAGAGCTATGGATGCAAGGACTTACCATTAAAGATATGTTTTATTTTGTTTTAAGCATTGAGGCTATGTTTGTTAACAATTGTTAAAAAAACAATGGAGAAAAATAAGCTTATATCTTGGGTTGTGATGGGGTACCAGTTTAACTTAAAGCTCATGAGGCATTTATAAGTTATATTCTGCTAGAATCAATGGGTATATTCCATATATATTACTTAAACGTTCAAAAATGTATGTACAAATGGCAGATTGCCCCTTTAACCTCCCTGTATGTGAGTGCATATGGCCTCCGCCAAGAGGTCAGCAACTTTATGACACAGCTTCCCTGTAACTGCAGTTCCACTGATTCAAGCCCCTCTGTCTCTTCTCCTTTAGATAGGGCCCAGTTTGAGAGGAACATTAGACCTCTGTTGGCTCCGTCACATACTTTATTTGTTATTACCATTTACAGCTCCTCATTATGCCTGCGTCATGATGAGGCCTTTGTCATTAATAGTAGTATTCCACATTCAATTAGCTATTCTGGGCTGTAACATGGAAAACCCCACATTCCAATCCACACTCTCACCTGTGAGGGTCAGTGGAGGAGGGGCTGGGGGGCAAGGTGAGAGAGAACAAAGTTGTTAGATTTCTGAAGAGAGTACTAATTTTACTGTCCCCACTACAATAACCCTGAAGAAGGCACAGTGATGCCGAAACGTTGGTGATTTACCCAATAAATTACTACGAGTTTTTATATAGAGTGTGCGACTCTCTGTTATTTTTATACCCACAACAAACATATTTAAATATATGTACTTTTGTCCTTGATACATTTAATTGAAATACTGTAGAATTCCATTCATTCCTATGGAGGACTGCTCCTACTAGCACCAGCAATCCAGGGCCTATATAAAAGTAACTGGTCGTGCTGCACTGGCTACAATCCAGTAATTACTGGATAGGCTACTGAGCCTGTTATTATCGGCCATTCCACTGTAGTCTTGGCCTGTGCAAAATCTATGTAACCAATTTCTGTAGATATTTATACTCAATACATTATGTAGAATTCCACTATGTATAAATAGTTAAAGACATTTAAAGAAAAAAAGTGCTAAAGTACAGACTAGGCTAGATGCAGTGAAAAAAATATAATGTGCATCTGTTATATCGTTGCCTGGCTACTCATCCACATCGCATGGAAAAATTACGTTATAGCGAGCAGCAGAATGGCCCTACTTCACTTGTGAGATAAGGCCATTAAATTCAGGGTGACTCGTCAGGCAAGTTCTCTCTTGATCGAAGAAAACAACAGAGAAACTTGCGACGTGTCGGAGATCTTTCGTTCCAATTGGCCAGAAACTGCCGAGTTCCGGTTAACCTCCCCAACCCTCTCCGTCCGTATAAAACCGCGGTGCGAGACAAAGCACGATCCAGTCCAGCTGATCCGACCCAGATAGGTTACTGCTGCATGTAAACTCTCCCGACAAAGGCGTCAGGATCCCAGACTGACTGTGGAGGTTTAAACTCCTGGGACGCGAATGAAGAAACTTCTCCTGCTTCACTTCACATACAGAGGTTTAGTGAGAAAAGGGAAAAAGAGTAAAAGAAGAAAATGGACCGTTTTAATTTGCGGAAAGCGGAACCCAAAGATGTGCCTGACATACTGCGACTCATAAAGGTAGGCCGTAAACAAAAACAACATTTGACGAGGAGAATAAGTAAATGCACTGTCTAACTACTGTTTTGCGTAGATTCACTACGCTGTTGTTTTGCGAAAATATACTGAAGTATGTTTAGCCTACACTAC
Organism: Oncorhynchus clarkii lewisi; assembly: GCF_045791955.1. NCBI lineage: Eukaryota > Metazoa > Chordata > Actinopteri > Salmoniformes > Salmonidae > Oncorhynchus > Oncorhynchus clarkii. Next base: position 16,414,480 of record NC_092157.1, on the reverse strand, counting down.
ACACCCATTTGGCCCTCGCCCTGAACGTGAGACCATTTGTTGTTGTTTTTTGTATCCCTGCTTAAGCCTAGACGAAACCGTTTTATTTGACTTCATTCAAAGAAACTCTAAACTTGTGTCTGAAGGTGACATAAATACCGACGATTTCCTCTGGATATCCTTCGGTATCACAGTTGGCTCTGTAGTTTAATTGTTTACGTTGGCAAGGAGCCTTGTTTCCTCTGTTTGAGGTGTTCTGTCCGTTGACGGTCACTTACCTCAGTCAGTGATATACGTTCCCCATTTGACTTGCTCTTGGTTTTGAATCTGACAATTGTTTCCGCTTCTGTTTAGGAACTGGCTAAATATGAAGACATGGAAGATCAAGTGATACTGACTGAGAAAGGTGAGTCTGAATGAAACTAAAACCAGTATGTCCTGCTTACCGTGTGATTGACTGCACACAGAGCTTAAATTGCATTTATAACGTTTGTAATAACAGATCTGCTCGAGGACGGATTTGGGGACCACCCATTTTACCACTGCCTGGTGGCGGAAGACCCCAGTGAGCAGAGCAACAACAACAATGGTAAGAGATTGTGAATCTCCAATCCCTCCAACATTGCCTCTCAATGCATGTAGTTACTTTCCCTATGCCAGACATAGATCAAACCTGTAAGCCCAGTTTGTGCTGTATACAGACGCATGTCTGTCTTCAGTTATATTGTCAGTGTACACAATAACATGATATTTGATGTCTGGGAGGAGCCCAACACTTTACTTACACTTTCTATAAAGAGAAGTATGTAGGTTTGAAACATTGTAGCTGTACACGTCTGTCTCTCTCAGCGAGAGGCTGATGGGTACACATTGTCTTACTTCCTCTTATGGTCTGTGTGTGGGTGTCAGACACATTTGTGTGATAAACTGCATGCGTTCAATTCTCCCAACACAACCCCAACTGCAGTGGTGGTAAAAGTACTGTATTGTGAAAGTCACCCAGTAAAATAGTACTTAAGTAAAAGCAAACCAGACTGCACTATTTTTTACATTTACGGATAGCCAGGGGCTTTCGCCAACACTCAATTTACAAATGAAGTGTGTGTGTTTGGTGAGTCCTCCAGATCAGAGGTAGTAGGGATGACCTGGGATGTTCTCTGTTTAGTGAGTCCTCCAGATCAGAGGCAGTGGGGATGACCCGGGATGTTCTCTGTTTAGTGAGTCCTCCAGATCAGAGGCAGTGGGGATGACCCGGGATGTTCTCTGTTTAGTGAGTCCTCCAGATCAGAGGCAGTGGGGATGACCAGGGATGTTCTCTGTTTAGTGAGTCCTCCAGATCAGAGGTAGTAGGGATGACCTGGGATGTTCTGTCTAGTGAGTCCTCCAGATCAGAGGCAGTGGGGATGACCCGGGATGTTCTCTGTTTAGTGAGTCCTCCAGATCAGAGGCAGTAGGGATGACCAGGGATGTTCTCTGTTTAGTGAGTCCTCCAGATCAGAGGCAGTGGGGATGACCAGGGATGTTCTCTGTCTAGTGAGTCCTCCAGATCAGAGGCAGTGGGGATGACCCGGGATGTTCTCTGTTTAGTGAGTCCTCCAGATCAGAGGCAGTGGGGATGACCCGGGATGTTCTCTGTTTAGTGAGTCCTCCAGATCAGAGGCAGTGGGGATGACCCGGGATGTTTGACCATTTTCCCTGTCCTGCTAAGCATTCAAAATGTAACAAGTACTTTTGTGTGTCAGGGAAAATGTATGGAGTAAAAACTACCTTATTTTCTTTAGGAATGTAGTGAAGTAAAATTTGAATGGAAAATATAAATAGTAAAGTACAGATACCCCCAAATACTACTTAAGTAGTACTTTAAAATATTTTTTACTTAAGTACTTTACACCACTGCCCAACTGACACGTTTACACAGTCCTCTGGCCTCACTAAAACCAGACTGAGTTTAGAGCTGAAGGTTGAAGTTATCCTTAATCACAGATGTGATCCACAATCCCACATCCTAGCTGCTCAGCCGTCATTCAGTGTTTTGGGGGTAACTCTGGTACAAGCTCTGTTGTACTACGTCAGGCTTGTATTTATGTGATTACTTATTTTTGTCTAGGTCCTGTGGTAATTGGCTTTGCCATGTACTACTTCACCTATGACCCCTGGATCGGCAAGCTGCTTTACCTGGAAGATTTCTTCGTCATGAAAGAGTACAGGGGTAAGCACAAACACTTCCTCTCCTTCTGTCTTTCTTCCTCACTGACCTTACCAATAACCATAAACTCTCATCGTCCGTCCATTTTTACTGCTTTCCCATTGTCTTCTCTTCTTTTTCCACCAGGGTTTGGCATCGGCTCAGAGATCCTCAAGCTCCTCAGTCATGTGAGTAACTTAGGAGTTATTACACAGTACAAACATAGTACCAACTAGATGGTAGATGTCAAAGTTTTTACATGGCTCTGGTCAGAATCCTATTGTAGAAGTAGGTCAATGACTCAAACAGAATTCCATACTTTCTATAAAGCCCATTTCAGTGAGTTATGATTCTTTGTACAAATAGCTGATTCCACTCCTGTTCTGTTTATTGCTGTTGAAATAATCAATGAATATGTATTGGGGAAAAATAAATGGTGTTGGCAGGGAAAGCTTATTTTTAGATTTGGATGGCTTTGTGTGAGGGGGGCGGGGAAAGCTCACAATCACTGTCCGGTACGCTGACGCCTGCTCTCTTTCTCTCTCCCTCAGACGGCGGTCAAGTCTCGCTGCAGCAGCATGCACTTCATCGTCGCCGAGGGCAACCAGGCGTCGATAGAGTTCTACAAGCGTCGCGGCGCCGCCGACCTCTCTCTGGAGGAGGGATGGAGACTCTTCAAGATCGACAAGAGCTCCCTCCTCAAGATGTCATCCGGCCCCGAAGAGTGAGCTGGCCCAGAGACACAGAGAAAGATGGGGATTGGAATGAGAGACTTGGGGTCGATTTCAATTCAGTTAATTATTTGCCTGTCTCTCACTTCAGCAGTGGGGTGTGTGACTACTGACAAAATATTATTATTATTAGTAAAAAGGGGCATTAAACATTACTAATCACTTAATTTAGGGTTCATGAATATTTTTGTTTTAATAGATCAAGTATTTTATCTAAAGCCATCATTTTAGTAGTAGATGTAGTTTTTAGTTTATTCTGCCAATCAACAAACCTTAAAGCCTTTTGTGTAGGAATCCTATCTAGAACCTGAAAAGGGTGTAGCGTGCTCCTTTTCCTTATGGACCAATCTAGGTAACTCATTATAAGATATAGTGATTTGTAGTTTTAATCTGTTTAGTTTTCTGCAATTAAACAGTTCAGAGCATATTTGTGTGGTGACTGACTTTTCTAGATCAAGGAAGCCCGGGGGCTTTACAATGAAATCCCAGAATGGTGATGTCATCAGCCTTTTCCTCTCTCACCCCCTCTGTCATACTTTCTCTTCCTCTGTGAAAGGGGAATGTGTGGTCTGTTACCAGTCTATGGAGAGCAGAGGAGTGAAACACGTGCAGGCACACAAACGTTCTAGTCAGATCTTGCAGAAACCAGGGGCGTAGAAATGCATATCAATGTGATGGTTTGTTTTTCACTGACTGCACATTCACTACAGCATTGCCTGATCAACAAACACTTTCACAACCAAACAGTGTAGTGGCCCAGTTCACAGTATACAAACACTGCATCCCCACCCTTTTCCCAGACCGATCCTCTTTACTGTCAACACAGTGGGCCTTTCTCAGGGTTTTCCCCAACACTCAAACTAAACCCAGAGGAAAGGCCTAACGCTCTAATTACGACGTTTCACAGCTCTCCTTTGTCTATTTGGCTTTTGCCAAATGTGTGTGTTTGAGGACAGCAGTTTCAAGTTCAGTAACCCAACTAAAAGAGTGATATTAGTCTTCCATTGTCTTTAGTGGACAGTTATACTCTACCCTAAACCCTCATATGGACTCTGAAAGCTGGTAGGAAATAGGGCAGGACGGTGCTTAATTGACTTCGTTAAAGTTGATCCACGTACAGTACAGACCACAATTGTAACAGGTGCGTGTTGGTGGCAGGGAAGTCAGGCGCAGGAGCATGAACTTGGTTTAAACTGAGTTTAAGTGCTTACAAAAACTCAAACCATAAATGGGTACAAAACCTATCGCGCACCAATACATGACTAGCACAAACATACAATCTGACAAGGACATGAGTGGAAACAGGGTTAAATACACATGTAATTGATGGGATTGGAACCAGGTGTGAAGGAAGACAAAACCAATGGAAAATGAATCAGTGATGGTCGGTGACGTCGACCGCCCGAACAAGGAGAGGGACAGACTTTGGCGGAAATCGTGACAACAATATTTACATCTGAGAGAACGAGGGGGTGGGGGGAAAGAGACAGCATCCTTCATCTTAAAGGCAATATTTTCATAGACTCCAGTGAGCCTCGCTGACCTTTGAACCTTTGGTCTCAGCCAATGGTTAATCTCTTTAAAGACACATCAGGGAGATTAAAACACTTAACTCCCCATTTGGTCTTTATTCAACCCTTTCTAAACAATGTTCTATTCTAGTACACACACACACATTGGATCACTTGGTTGCACAAATACAGGCATTCAGTCACACCTCCCACGGCCTCAAGGTCGAGTGTCAAGTCACCAACAGACACTCCCACCCCCAATATATCTACCCTACTAACTTGCTCACCCTCACTGCAGAGGGAAGCTGGAGTCTACTTCAAAACAACTGCAGTGATCATTTGGTAAGGGTTACAGCAGAGTGTTAGCCTGGTCCCATTAGTAAGGGTTGGTAGAGGAGTTGGCTAAAGCACATCAAGATGTGGGGCCAGGCTGGAGTTGAAGATGAACAGCTTCCTCATGTAAGTTTTACAGGGTGGGAACAGTCCCTGTTTGAACAACTAATTCCACACATAAAAAAAGCCTTCAGACATGACCAGAATATCCCAGATAGAGTATGAACAGACTACCCTTTCAGTGAGAATTTAAGTTTATTAACAATAACACACTCACAATAAGATATGAGATTAATTTATTAGGACCATTTCTCTGTTCCTAGAAAGTAGATTTCTGGGGGTGGACAATCAATACAAAATCAATCTGAAACACAAAATACTTAAAAAATATATATATACACAATGCTCAAATACATCTTCAACGTTTGAAATAATTTATGTACTGTGCACTCTGCAGTGGATCCAAAACAAAATACTATGAGCATTAAGATTTGGCTAGACATAAACATTCAATTGAGGTCAGAGGACAGCTGACAGGAGTCGAGGGTGTCCGTTGGCATGGTTAGTTGGGATGGTAACAGAGCAGGAGGAAATGGGATGTATCATGTTACAGGAGAGACAGGTGTATGGGGGGTGTTGTGTGTGTGCCTGTGTTTGTAGTCCACGGAGGCGCTGTGTATATAGGGGTGTTGAATGTGTATTCTATCCACAGGTACAGACCTACATGGTTGATTTCACCTCTAGTAATCCAGGTCATGTCATTGAAAACAAATGGCCTTTACAACAACAACCTGGTTATCAATTGGTTGTTCAAACCACCCAAAACCAATTTAGGCATAGATGATGGTAATAACAGTTACAGCAGGCTCTCAGCACCGGTGGGTGTGATGACATCCTCAAAGTATATGAACATCTAGTTCCAAAATTCAAATAAGGGAGAGTGGGTTAAGTTGAGCCACTCATACATAAAATTAATAATTTGACCAAATATTTAGGAAGAGGTTATCATTTCATGGAGTCTGTGAAGGAAGAAATCACATGGAAAAAGTGGACCGCAAGTGAGGTCCAAAAAAAGTCAAATGAATATATTGTGTTAGAGCAGGGGTATTCAACTCTTACCCTACAAGGTCTGGAGCCTGCTGGTTTCCTGTTCTACCTGATAATTAATTGCACCCACCTGGGGTCCCAAATCTAAATCAGCCCCTGATTAGAGGGGAACAATGAAAAAAAAAATGCAGTGGAACTGGCTTCAAAGTGTTAAAAAAAAGTACAAAGTGTTGCTTCAAATGCCTGTGTGCTTCAAATGCCTGTGTGCTTCAAATGCCTGTGTGCTTCAAATGCCTGTGTGCTTCAAATGATTAAAAGACAAAAGCGATTGTGATTGTGTTGAACTGTGTTTGGGAAATAAAGATAGACATGGTTTTAAAAAGGTAGTGGTAATATTTCATCCAAGATACCACTTTTTTTTGGACAACTATGTTGTCAAACTAATGTTTAAATGAATCAGATTATTTCCAGGGATACACAACATCCTGAAATATATGCAGATATCTTTGTTAGAAAGAATACTAGAATACTAAAACAATTAACCAGCACTTGCACTTGACCCCCACTACTCTCAACTAGTAATGCTCTTGTCCACGGGCCTTCTCAACTTACCTGAGGGGAAACAGGAAGCAGTAATGCACATCATTATTACTGACACATTTCACCTGAATCTCAAACATCTTTCCTCGATTCCTTGTCATGATGATGACTTACCTTGCCCTTGCCAAATGGCAGGTCCTTCCAGAGCGTCTTCCCAGCTTCCCGACCCTGCTGACTCCAGCTATACATAGAATACCAGTTCACCTGAGATAAGAGATCCACCACACACGCACAAATTTTGACTTAGGCACAACGGAAATGTGCAATAGAAAAAGGCCAACAGTGTGTGTGTACATGGGGCAGAGGGGTTCCTACTATGAGGTCTGACCTCAACCAATCAAACAAACCATCTGACAGATCTAATGCCCATAAACACATCTACTGTCCCAAAATGGATCATTAAACACCCAATACACACTAAATCACTAATTAAGTGTTTTCGTAGCTGTCTACATATCACCACAGACCAAGGCTGGCACTAAAACCGCACTCAATGAGCTGTATTCCTCCATAAACAAACAGGAAAACACTCATCCAGAGGCAGCGCTCCTAGTGGCCGAGGACTTTAATGCAGGGAAACTTAAATCACTTTTACCACATTTCTATCACCATGATACATGTGCAACCAGAGGGAAAAATTATTGACCACCTTTACTCTACGCACAGAGAAGCTCTACCTCGTCCTCCCTTTAGCAAATCTGACCATAATTCTATCCTCCTGATTCCTGCTTACAAGCACAAATTAAAGCAGGAAGCACCAGTCACTCGGTCTATAAAAAAGTGGTCAGATGAAGCAGATGCTAAACTACAGGACTGTTTTTCTATCACAAACTGGAACATGTTCTGGGATTCTTCCGATGGAATTGAGGAGTACATCACATCAGTCACTGGCTTCATCAACAAGTCCATCGAGGACGTCGTCCCGACAGTGACTGTACGTTCATATCCCAACGAAAAATATGTACGTACAAAATGGTCAAAGACTCCAGCCACCCTGGAGGTTCTCTCTGCTACCACACGGCAAGCGGTACCGGAGCACCAAGTCTAGGTCCAACAGGCTTCTAAACAGCTTCTATCTCCAAGCCATAAGACTCCTGAACATCTGGTCAAATGGCTACCCAGACTACTTGCATTGCCGCCGCCGCCGCCCCCCCCCCCTCTCCCTAATTACCTCGACACCGGTGCCCCTCACACATTGACACATTGTATATAGTGCCGCTATTGTTATTTACTGTTGCTCTTTAATTATTTGTTATTCTTCTCTTACTTTTTTCTGGATTTTCTTAAAACTGCATTGTTGGTTAAGGGCTTGTAAGTAAGCATTTGTAAGATCTGTTGTATTCGGCGCACGTGACAAATAAAACTTAATTGTATTTGATTTAAACTGACCATAACTCACAAAACTACATCCATTACCCCAGTCAGAGGTCACAGCTTTCCATCCTCCCTCTCATCTGCTGTCTACTCATCACTTTCCTATCCTGCTTCTATAATTACTCCCTCTTCTATCATCCTTCCTGTCTGTCTGATCTGGCTGTGTTGGTGCACACACATACATACACACCTGTATCCTCTCTGGGTGTGTCTCTCAGACAACCACATAAAACAGACCCAAAATATCCCAGGCTTCTACACAACAGCATGGGACACCGCTTTAAAATGAAAGGGCAGACTATTAACCACATACCTTCTCCACACACACACGCTTACCTCACAGCCAGAACTCCCTACAGGAAACCACAGCCCTTCCCGTTGGGGGGAGAGAGGGAAAGGGGTGGAAGACACACACTAACATTGCACCCCCTACATACACAGACCTTGGCTAAGGCAGTCTGCTGGGGGTAGAACATGGAAGCACTGAGAGCCATCAACCTTACAGGAAACACCAGCCTCTTCACCCTGGAACCTAGAGAGACTGGTACTGGTACGGTGTTCACACCCCTTGACCTTTTCCACATTTTGTTATGTTAAAGCCTGAATTTAAAATTGATTTGAGATTTTTTGGTCACTGGCCTACACACAATACACCAAAACACGTTGGATTAAAAAAAAACGTTGTTTCTATTGAACATGCCATACAAATAAAGGCATTTTAATTAATTATATGAAGAGTGCCTTGGTCATCCTTTCTTTTTGATATCCCATGTTCCTGATTGGCAGTTACAGCTTTGACATAAATCTGCTTGAAAATCAATGGCAAGACCTGAAAATGTTTGTCAATAGGTGATTCTAACATGTATTGACTCACAGGGTTGAATTCTTATCTAAGCAAGATAAAAACATTATATATGTATATATATATATATATATATATTTTTTTTTTTTTTTTGACAAATGTTGGAATTTTTCTTCCACTTCGGCATTACAGTATTGTGTAAATCGTTGACAAAAAAAGACAATTCAATCCAGTTGAGTCACACTTTGTAACAACAAAACGTGGAAAAAGTCAAGGAGTGTGAATACTTTCTGAAGGCACTGTAAATGTCTGTGCGTGTGCACATTACCTTTGGCCAGGTACAGGCCTAGGAAGCCAGAGAAGCCTACCACCCCGACTCTGGGATAGAGGTCAGGAGGAGGATCTTTGAGGAACTCGTACGTCTCTGTGTGTGTGTGTGTGTGTGTGTGTGTGTGTGTGTGTGTGTGTGTGTGTGTGTGTGAGAGAGTCTGAGAACACAATTAAGTCCATAATATCCATAATATGTAATGTAAATGAAAGTATCAGGATGATGTGTGTCTCCTCACCTCTCACTGTCCTGATGGAGGTGCTCACAGTGGGCTCTACAGTCCTGTAGACTTCCTGTTCCACAGGATATGACATCAAGGAGAGGAGATAGAGAGAACCTTAATCTATGCTTCAGTATGTCCTTTCCCAAAATTAAAAATGGACAGAAAGCTCAATGTGTGTTAGTTATGCGCGGGTCCCAGAAGTTATATATGCGAGGAGGGCAGGTTTAAGGTCATTTATTTATTGTACCTTTATTTAACCAGGAATGGCTCATTGAGATTAAAATCTATTTTTCAAGAGCACCCTGGCCAAGATAGGCAGCACCAAGTCATTACAAAACAATTAGACAGACAGACAACATGAAAAACTACAAGTAATCTAGTAAAAGCCATTGAATTCACAAGAGTATAAAACAGCAAATTAAAAACATTGACAGGTCAGGGAATCAGCCTCAAAGTCCTTCATCAGTGATTTAAAAACACCAATCGGGACAAGTTCTTCCAGTTTAAAAGTATTTTGTAAGGTGTTCAAAGACGATGGCGCAGAGTACATAAAAGCCCTTTTACCAAATTCAGTTGGGACATTTGGAACAGTTAGCAGGATAAAGTCCAGCGAACGAAGAGAGTACCCACCACATTTCTGAACAATAAAAATGCACAAATAAAAAGGTAGTAAACCCAAAATGGCTTTGTAAATAAAAGTATACCAGTGACTGAGCATACAAGTGACTAGAGAAGGCCAGCCAACCCTGGTATACAAAGTGCAGTGGTGCGTAAGGGTTTTGCAGTATAAAATAAATCTCAAAGTGCCATGGTAAAGAGTGTCAATTGATCTCAAACACTGAGCGGAAGCATTCATATATAAAATATTGTTAAATATTGTGTGGATGAAGGGCGGGTAGGTGGCATGCGGGTTGAATAAAGAGAGAATACATTTAAAAATCCATAAAGGTATAATTCTTGTGCAATTTCTAGCTATAGGCTACATTGAGGTTTTTCTTTCATTATTTTAGACTATCTGCCATTAGTGCGTAAGCCTAAGATTTAGTGCCTAACTGTACACGCGACAAATATCCTACACGCCAATCACCAAATGCTTTTGTGAATGGGCAGAAAAAGCAATTCAATTCACAGAGGCAAAAATTGACAATGTCTGGGTTTAATAAGATAAAAGCTATGAAATGGAGAAGGGAGGGCCAGAAAAGTAATGTTTGTGAAAGATTTGGAAAAGTGGTAAAAAAGGAATATAGCAGTGCCAGCTATGTTGTGTGATGATTGTGAGGAGCTATACAAATTTGAGTCACAAGACGGGGACTTCAAATAGGCCTTTTACTGTTCAGATGGGTTAAATGGAAACGGAAATCTGGACACTGACTGACTGTAGGTCTATAACCTCTCACATAGCCTTAATATTAACTCCTGCAGAATTAAGCATTTCTATCAGTAAAATTATACACCAAATGTAGGACACATTTTGAAATATGATTTATTTATTTCAGCATTTTGAGAGAATTGCAAACGTGCAGTTAGATAGGTTACCTTCTTTATCAGAATCATAAAAGCTGATAGCTTATTTCAAAACACAAAATATGCATCCAAGCCGAACTGAAATCTTATCAGAAACATATTAGGTCGTTTTTACATCTTTCTATTTCCCTACAACCGGTCGCACAGAAAATCTTTCCGTTTTTTTTTTAGCTATTGCATTTTCTCCCCGGTCCCTAAACAAAAGAAGCAGAGATGACAGTGAAAACCTTAGATGTCAACTATATTGAAGCATTCATTCTACCGATTTAGGACATTATTCTAGTGAGCAAGGGTTTATTTTGTCTTCTAGGGCAACATATGACAAAAGAGTAGCTTCATGTATCTAATTATAGACAAGTTAACTAAGAACTAGCCAACAAAAATGTTGGAAATTATGAGCCCAAAAAAATAGTTTGGCCATCACTGACTGTAGCCTACAACGCATTTTCTATATTAGCGGGTTAGGGCTGGGTGTGGGCCTTAGATTTTCACTTTATCACATATAGCCGGGAGGTTGAGGATGGCTTATTAGCAATTGCGGACGGGTGCAGGTGAACAAACAGTTGATCCGTGCACCACTAGTGTGTGTTTGTATGTCTAGTCTTAGTAGACAGTGTCTGTCACCTACCTCTACTTTCTCCAGGGCAACCAGACCCGTTTCCTACAGGAAAACAAACAATTACCAAAACATTCTTAAATCTCAGCATTCAACAAGATAATGAGGGAGATGCCACTTGTGATATCCTAGATACACCCATCTTGTTCCAGATGATAGGTTCGATACATACATCGCTGAGGAAGAGGTATACCTGACACTGGTCGGTGAAAGGTTCGGCCCATTTCCTCAGCTCGGCCACACCCTGTTCCACTGGCCCCGCCTCTGACTCCACTTACTCAGAGCTGGGGCTCTGGAGTAGTGTAGAGGGACGGGAGCTGAAACACACACTTTAATCCAGCAGACTACGTTGTCCTGTCAAATAAATGTCATCTGCAAAGGCCCGTGTGGGGGCCAACACAAACACCAAAACAGACATTATTAGCAGATAAGATCTGTCCATTCATATCTGGGTCGTAGCCAGAAATTCATTGTTGGGGGGCCAACAGAAATGTGGGCAGGCCTGGCTCCCCAGTTGGTGGGCCTGTGTCCACCCAGGTCCACGCCCCTGCTTCACATAACTGCCACATGTGTTCCTGGACAGGACATTAGAGGGACAGGAAAGCCATACTAGCTACCTCTTCAATACTGAGACTCAGAGCTGCCAGTTTCTCCTTGACCTCTCTAGCAGCCAGGACAGCTGCAGTCCCCGTCATCAAACCCAGGACACCTGACACAGCGGCAGACAGCGGAACCTGGCAGCAGACAGACACATCGTGGGGAGGACAGTTACTTTATGGTAAATGTATGGCAGGAGTCAGGACATTTATGGCAGGTATTTGAGAGTAAGTTACACTAACGTTAACATAAGGTGAACGTTCTGCTCAAAATAAAGAATAAAGCTATTAGTCTAGGACTGCTAAAAAAAATACTGTTTCGTCCAGTCATGTCATAGCCATAGTTGACTAAAAGAGAAGACGTTTTGCTAACGTTTCAGCCAATGCTCAGCCCCACCACCATCATCACGCTTTACAACGGTATTATTACTGTTGTCATACTGTAGTCTGTCATTAACTACGAGTGTAAGTCTATAATAACCCGAATGCATCTTACAATAATAAAGTTGAGCCATTACCAGTTTCCCAAAGTTTCCTGCCTAGTGACTTTTGTTTTTGTACGGTGACTCGAACGGAAAAAAAACATTCGATTCTAAAATTTTAGAACGATGTGCATCTCAACAGCGACATCTGGTGGCACACTATAGTCAGCATCACAGGTGACAAACACCTTTCCCAAACACACCAAATCACCGTTTCTCAAACACGGTCCTCGGGACCCTAAGGCACCTAAGGTGTTGTTTGCCCTAACACTACACAGCTGCATAAAAGTACGAAAGAATGATGATTAGTTGATTACTTGAATCAGCTATGTAGTGCTAGGGCAGAAACCAAAACGTGCAGCCCTTGGAGTTCCATGGACCGAGTTTGGGAAACCCTGCACTAAATTAACCACAAAAGGAAAGCTGAACAGTATGAACATTTATTTCTGGATAGAAATTACAAAGTGTTCCAAATAGCAGTGTCTACTCAGATTATAGTAAATACATTGTTTATCTATTCATTTTTTTTGTCAAATAGTCATCATACAGGGTATTTTTATCCTCAATATTCTATTATTTTATCCTACTGAGACTGAGGGCTGATGAGGATTAAATGCTGAGCAATGACAGACATACAGATAGACAGGCAGGCCATGTCCAAAATAAAAACAGCAGGAGTAGTAGATACACATGTTGAACAGCAGAGGGAGACAGCAGTTTGAAGACAGGAGTTTGGCATAATATGGGCCCTTTGGCCAGACGCATACTATTCCTGGACCCAAAAACCGATTTCAATGGAGATTCTCTATTGCACATTGCTTTTCAGTCCAGAAGCAGCCTTACGTCTGGGAAACCAACTGGGCCTTAGAGTTCATGATATTGATAGTCATTTTCACATGGGAAAATATACATTGATACAAAACAAACAAGAGATGGGAGATGATGACAGAAGACCATATTAAATCTAACCTGCCTTTGTGATGTGTAAACTGAGACTGTTAACATGACTGCCTACAGCACACACACATATATTACTCGGTCAAATGGAGACATCTATCTGTGAGGGGGGTCTACCTGCTATTTATACAGTACCGCAAACCGCTCTGAGACTTTATCTGACTGTGCGGGGAAAGGTATGTTTGTAAGCTACTGCATAAATACTGCACTTGGGGGTTTTACTGAATAAAACCATGAATGTAGGCAGGAGGATGTTGCATAGAGGAGAGGAAGGAGAGAAGAGGGAGAGGTATAGCACAGAACAAGTGGCACAATCTCTCGCTCTCTCTCCCTCTCTAAAAGCATCATAAAGACCATGACCTATTGCAATGCAAATCATATCAACATCATATTCTAAACCACAATCACACCAAGTTACCTGGTGGTGGATGGGTGTTAGATAAACACACATAAAAAAGACTGACAGAACTGCAGAATAATGTGTTTTAGCCCTTTTCATTGTTGCTCATGAAAAGAAGAATGAGATAGAGATGAGCAGGTTCATTCGATGCAACTGGCTCAGTCAGTCAGACAGAGACAGACAGGACTAAGGTCAGGGTAGGGTTTCACAAAGTAGGATTAATAAGTAAGCCAGATAACTGACGCTCAAGATATCAACTCTTGATTAGAAGGCAAAAATAGTTAATGGCATTGCATTACTGGGAGTATTGAGTAAGGAACGCCATGTCCATTTCAAGTTCATCTTTAATGTAAACTCATCTTATTTTTTTGTATCAACTTTTTATTTCATTTATTTTTTAATTCAAAAGTTGTTTCTAGTACATTTGTGGCCAACACCCTACTCCTACCTTGCAAAAAAAACCTTCAGCAGTCAGTCACAGTAACACTCAAAGCAGACAGAGTTAACGTCAATAAATCAAGTGTAATCTTACATACAGTACTGCCAGAGAGACCAGGACCTTAACAATTCTGTCATCCCCAACCAGGGTCGGCTCTAGCCTTTTGGGCACCCAAAGCGAGATTTGGTTGGGCCCTAAGCGAGACTTGTAGGGCTTACTTCAAATTCTTGCTAGTAACAACATTAGCACAGCTTGCTAGTCAGCTTACATTAGGTACAACCAACATAAGCTAGTGCCACCTTGTGGCCTGGAGTATTTAAACTAAGCAAATCGGAGGTAAAACTGTTCTATGTGAACAACAAAAACATAACTGCAGACACTCTGAGCAGAGGTGCCCCCCTGGAGGTCAAGGCCCCTGGGCACGTGCCCTACATGCCCGGTCGGTATTTGGCCATGATTACTACAGGTTTATATGACTGGATAGACTTACAATCAAAATAATATTAGCTGACATGGCTAATTGAGTGACTAAAACGAACCAGATTTCCATCTAACCTTTTTATGCGAGTAAGGTACCTTGGATTAAAAATGTCAGGACAGCTTGATGGATACAGAAAATTGGTCGGTAAACTTTCCAAATGTCGACAAAACCAAATATGTTAGATATGGTGGGACCTTTTTGTGTTGGGAAAAATGAATTATGCAGTTTAAACCTTTTATGTGCCAATATAAATATAATAACCATCATATCTTAGTAAACTTGGAGTCCTGCGATGACATGTTGTGTGGTCCTCCCACTACAACTCATCAGGAAAGCATGCAGTTTATTAGGCTACAGATGAAATAAGTTATGAACTTCACAGGGTGGTGAACATGCACAGTGATGAGCTTGATGCTCCTTTCCAATAAATAATCGAGGGTCTTATTCTGGTGACATGATCATAGATGTTTGGCTGCCGTTTTTTAAATACAAATAATCCACAATTTGATCCATAATAATCTCATCACGTAGGCCAGGGATGGGAAACTCCAGTTCCCTGGGGCCTGATTGGTGTCAAACTTTGTCCCCAGCCCCAGCAAACACATCTGACACCAATAACTGACTAATCATGATCTTCAGTTTAGAATGTAATTAGTTTCATCAGCTGTGTTGGCTAGGGACGAGGAAAGTGACACCAGTCCAGACCCTGAGGACTAGAGTTACCCATCCCTGATGTAGGCTATACCAGCAATGTATTGGCGAGCTGTTGGCTAGAGCACACGTGTCAGTACCAGAGTGGGCACACTCGCTATATAGAGCAACATGTTTTGTGAGAAAACCCATCAGTAGAGTTGAAATGTGATGGAAACACATTGAACTTCTATATTTAATTGTATTCGGTACATGGGAATCTAACCGCAAAAGGTATTTTATGTGTACTACGTCCTCACGCACAGCCTTTTAACTGCAAAGAGTCAATTTCATGGAAACACATCTCTGGTGGGAAAATGCAGTATATTGTTTTTAGGTGGATTTTAGAATATATGAAAATCTGTCGCCAATTGGATGGAAACCTAGCTAGTGACTGATAAACAAGAGGAAACTTGTTTGCACCTTGAGCATTCTATTATTCTCTTAACAGTAAATTTAGACACAGACTGAGTTCCTAAAAAATATATATAGTTTCTTAAACTCCGTCCTGAGGTCCTCACCGAGTGCACCTTTGGTTTTTCCCCCTAGCACTACAGCTGATTCAAATCACCAACTCATCACCAAGCTTTGATTATTTAAATCATCTGTGTAGTGCTATGGAAAAACCCAAAGATGCAACCGGAGAGGGGGCAGGACCAAGTTTGGGAAACCTTGACCCAAGTGACCGCTTTGCCTGTAGCCGGCCCTGTTCCTGACCTCTGACATGGTTCTCTCAGTCAGCAGATCAACAGTGTTATTGCAATGTAGTCATGACAGCACTAAATCATCACCATGATCATCCTCTTCGTCACAAAAAATTAACTTTCTCACATGCCCACTAGTATGATGTGTGCATACTTTTTTCCCCTCATTCTGCTCATTCATTTATCCACACACACACACACACGCTCCAGATCCCCAGACTCAGAGAGGGGGTTACAAAGAAACTGCATGACATCACATGGTGGAGAGACAGACAGAGGGTTCAGAGGACTGTAGGTTGAAACTGAATCATAATAATTACAACAATATGAAACTGACCTCAGTCCAAAATAAACCAGCTAAATCATGAAAAACATTTTCTCAATATTTTTAAATTTCTTCTGAGAAAGCTAATTTTGAAAATGATCAGCTTGAGTTACCCACCACCACTGATCACAAGTGAGTCTACCTTTTCTGCCCGTGAGTAGGACAGATTACTATGGCATGTTTAGTCTCGTACAACAGTGACTAGGGTCTAGTTTCAATGCAGGACTCTTTTGGCAAAGAGGAACTATGTCACTGTCGACATCACTACTTTCTCTGTTTTAAAAAACAACTAAATAGTAGCTAGCAAAATGGAAATTATGGAAGCTGGTTTTAAGGAGTGCCTTTTGCAAGTGGCTAGTTTGCATGAACTACCTTAACGATAAAAACATTTGAATTGAACCACTTTTTGACAGAATCCCTTTCGATTTATACAAAACGTTCCATACATGTTTGCCCATGGAAGAAGTGGTCAGGAAGCGTCTTTTTGGACCTGAAAAAGCATTTTGCTACACCCACAATAACACCTGCTAAATAATGTGTATGTGAGCAATAAAATTAGATTTGGTGCTGAAAATTGACCCATTGTGCATACTCCACCATACCATAAGACATCCATGTCTTCTTCACTGGAAAAGAGAAACAGTTGAGTTCAATATCATTTAAAAGCTTACCTACAGTGATGTCAAACTATTTTATTATTTCAAAAAATAAATAATTTATTTAAAAAAAATTTTTTTTTTAAATCATAACTTACTATTGTTTTTATATTCACATTCGTTGTAGCTTAGGCCATATTTCACATGAAGTTGTTGTGTTGTGCCCACCGTCGGTTGATAAACAGCATGCTCTTAATACAGGGTGGGTGTCATTTCAATCATAGAATGGACCTATCCCTACAGACCACTGCAATTTAGATGGTACGCCATTGAAATTGAAACAACATTTTTACTTCTAAATTACCAGCCCGTCTACCCACCATCGAATGTCAACTTAATATGGTCAAATCTATTTTATTATCCATATTTCTATGATTTAAACAGGTTTTCTATGGATGATTGACAGTATAACTTACACAGATATTCCCATTCAAATCAACATGTGTGGACATCTTTGTGGTACCATTCAAAAGTTGACATTTCAATTTTTTCCTCATTTTAGAACTTTTATCAGGCCAAACACGACACTCAATCTGTATTCAAGAGCATGTTCTCAACAGATGGCGGTCACAAAGCCTTAGAGGATGTAAAATAGGGTCGAAGCTAAAACATATGACTAGGAGTTTACGTGTTTTTAGATCATTTATGCTAAAATTGAGAAAAGTTATTACCCCCAGAAATGATAAAATAGCTTGACAACCCTGTTTGTAAGCCTTTAAATTATATACATCAATAGTTATCTTTTCCAGTGATGAAGAAGATATGGGTGTCTCATGGTATAGTGAGGTACAGTTGAAGTCGAAAGTTTACATACAATTAGGTTGGAGTCAATAAAACTCTTTTTAAACCACTTCACACATTTCTTGTTAGCAAACTATAGTTTTGCCAAGTCAGATAGGACATCTACTTTGTGCATGACAAGTAATTTTTCCAACAACTGTTTACAGACAGATTATTTCACTTATAATTAACTGTATCACAATTCCAGTGGGTCAGAAGATTACATACACTAAGTTGACTGTGCCTTTAAACAGCTTGGAATATTCCCGAAAATTGTGTCATGGCTTACTTAAGAAGCTTCTGATAAATGCTGTCAATTAGCCTGAGTCAATTGGAGGTGTACCTGTGGACGTATTTCAAGGCCTACCTTCAAACTCAGTGCCTCTTTACTTGACATCATGGGAAAATCAAAAGAAATCAGCCAAGACCTCAGAAAAAAAATTGTAGGACCTCCACAAATCTGGTTCATTCTTGGGAGCAATTTCCAACCGCTTGAAGGTACCACGTTCATCTGTACAAACAATAATATGCAAGTATAAACACCATGGGACCACGTAGCCATCATACCGCTCAGGAATGAGACGGGTTCTGTCTCCTAGAGATGAACGTACTTTGGTGCAAAAAGTGAAAATCGATCCCAGACCAGCAAAGGACCTTGTGAAGATGCTGGAGGAAACAGGTACAAAAGTATCTATATCCACAGTAAAACGAGTCCTATATCCATATAACCTGAAAGGCCGCTCAGCAGGGAAGAAGCCACTGCTCCAAAACCACCATAAAAAAGCGAGACTACGGTTTGCAACTGCACATGGAGACAAAGATGTCCTCTGGTCTGATGAAACAAAAATAGAACTGTTCGGCCATAATGACCATTGTTATGTTTAGAGGAAAAAGGGGGAGGCTTGCAAGCTGAAGAACACCATCCCAACAGTGAAGCACGGGGGTGGCAGCATCATGTTGTGGGGGTGCTTTGCTGCAGGAGGGACTGGTGCACTTCACAAAATAGATGGCTTCATGAGGGAGGAAAACGATGTGGATATATTGAAGCAACATCTCAAGACATCAGTTAAAGGTTGGTCGCAAATGGGTCTTCCAAATGGACAATGACCCCAAGCATACTTCCAAAGTTGTGGCAAAATGGCTTAAGGACAACAAAGTCAAGGTATTGGAGTGGCCATCACAAAGCCCTGACCTCAATCCTATAGAAAATGTGTGGGCAGAACTGAAAAAGCGTGTGCGAGCAAGGAGGCCTACAAACCTGACTCAGTTATACCAGCTCTGTCAGGGGGAATGGGCCAAAATTCATACAACTTATTGTGGGAAGCTTGTGGAAGGCTACCCGAAACATTTGACCCAAGTTAAACAATTTAAAGACAATGTTACCAAATACTAATTGAGGGTATGTAAACTTCTGACACACTGGGAATGTGATGAAAGAAATAAAAGCTTAAATATATCACTGTACTACTTTTCTGACATTTCACATTCTTAAAATAAAGTGGTGATCCTAACTGACCTAAGACAGGGAATTTTAACTTGGATTAAATGTCAGGAATTGTAATATAAAAAAAAAGTTCAAATGTACTTGGCTAAGGTGTATGTAAACTTCCAACTTCAACTGCACATATGCAAAATGGGTTAACTTTGAGCACATTTATCTCGATTGTTTTGAAATTCAGGTCCACAAACTTTGTGAATGCTTATAAGATATGCAAATGTATATGGAAGGTTTCGTTCAAATCAAAAGGGATGCTGTCAAGAAGTGATGGAATTCAAATGGATTTACACTTAACTAAGTAAAACCACTGCAAAGGTTTTGCCTTCAAACTTTGGATTTGAATCTCGATGTTCTGGCATGTCTGCCTCACGATTTGCTGAGCGAATCCCCAAAATATTTATTTTCCCTTATCGGCGTAGGCAGTGACGTAGTTCCACTATGCCAAAAGCTTCCATCATTAAAACCAGACCATAGTCATGGTGTTGCCTAGGATCGGGTTTTTGAGACTGCTTAGTCCATTCTGTGTCTCTAGTTGAGAAGCTTCTGTGTAGTTAGAGCGTTAGTGTCACACCTGTAAACACTTATCCTCCACCGCCCAGCCCACATCTGCCGTCTGGAGCCTGTGGGAGAAGTCTGTCTTAAAAAGGGGGGCATTCCCAAACCTTAAAAAGGAGCATGTCTGAACTGAACCAGACCTCAGCTGCAGCGCCGGACGTGCTCCAGGACGTACTCAGGGAAGTGTAGAGTGCACACCTGCAGCCCGTCCAGTTTGCAAGGCATCCTGGGATACTCGTCTTCCTTCCACTTGTTGTCGTCGGGGTCGAAAGTGAGGATGGAGTCAGAGTAGTGTCCATTATAGCAGAGGCCCCCCAGCACCATGATCTGTCTGTCCAGCACCGCCACACCGTGCCCACTGCGTCCGATGGGCATCGACGCCAGGATGGTCCACTCATCTGTCTCAGGGTCGTAGACCTCTGTGGATGGGCAGCCCTGCGACTCGAATGACGCCCGGAGGATCACACACACCCCCCCGAACACGTACAGCTTCCCGTTATGGGAGATCATCTTATGGAAGCAGCGAGCGTAGTTCATCTTTGACTTGTTCTCCCAGCAGCTGGTGTGTGTGTTGGGGAGGATGGGGGTGCGAGCTGAGCGTGTCCTGTGTGTGTCCGTCGTTCCTGCTCCCCCCGAGCCCGCTAAACACACCCCTCCCCCTGCGTCTCGCCCAGGGTCAAACACACACACCTGTTTGGAGGTGGATGAGGATGTGATTCCTCCTGTGATGTAAAGTTTACCGTTTAGGACTGTGCCCTCATGACCGTACTTGTTGACCGGGTACGGGTCCACAAACTCCCAGCGGTCCGCCGTGATGTCATAGCGCTCCGTGGAGTAGAACGTCTCGTCCCGCGTCCGGCCAGCAACAGCGTAGATGAACTTACCAATGACCCCCACTGCAAACTCTGACCTGGAAGTAAAGACAATTGTTTATAAATACATTTTTGCTAAAAAAAAAATGTTTTATTTACCCCTAGTAGACCTTGTACAAACATGAAACCATGTACCACCTGGGTACAGACAACTACAGACCTGTGTACTGACAACTACACAGGTACAGACCTGGGTACAGACATGTCGGCCATGCGTAGCCAGGAGTTCTGGCGGGGGTCGTAACGGTAGACTTTAGAGGAGGCGTGGAACTCCCCGTCAGGCCCTAGCTCCTCCCCACCCAACAGGAAGGCAAAGTTGTTGACGATGGCCAAGCAATCTGGACGGAGAGGGACCTGGGGACCTTCCAACTCCCACCACACCTACAGACAGATCATACAGACATTACACGTCACATATTACACCAGGGGTTCCCAACCTAGGGGCAGCAACATTTCATTGGGGGGGGGGGGGGGGGGGGGGGGGGCTTCCAGTTAAACAAATGAATGCATTCAACGGAAATGTGTCTTCCGCATTTAACCTAAACCATCTGAAGTAAACCGATCTAAAACAATGCCTAAATATGCGATGCTTTAGGCTAGAAACAAGCAGTAAATGCCAGAGGAAGACGTGACTCTGATGCACATATATTTGGTTAGGCTCTGACGCTCTTGACTTTGCTTGGGAAGTTTTTGTATTATTTTTATTACGTTTCAAATTACAATAACAACAAAAATTGCTTGGGAAGTAATATTATACAATGTATATCAAAAGAGAATATGTATGATTAAATTGAGAGTTCATATAAATGATCAGAAAACATTTGGTAGCGGAATAACATATTCCTTATCCATTATTATTAATAATATCAGCCTACTTAAAAGATGTCAAGAGTCTTGTTAAACTATACTGAACAAAAATATAAATGCATTATGCAATGATTTCAACGGTTTTACAGTTCATATAAAGAAATCAGTCAATTTAAATGAATTCAATGATCTCAGACGATCTCGCTGGTGAAGCCGCCGGATGTGGAGGTCCTGGGCTGGCGTGGTTACACGTGGTCTGCTGTTGTGAGGCTGGTAGGACATACTGCCAAATTCTCTAAAACAACGTTGGAGACGGCTTATGGTAGAGAAATTAACATTAAATTATCTGGCAACAGCACTAAGGTAACATTCGTGCAGTCAGCATGCCAATTGCATGCTCCCACAACTTGAGACAACTTGAGAGCATTGTGTTGTGTGGAACAACTGCACATTTTAGAGTGGCCTTTTATCAAGCTGGTGGTGTATTTAATATAGGCTACCTCAATAAACAAAAGATTTTCAACTGGGAGAAAGGGCACCCTGGGGAAAAAAAAGGTTGGGAACCCCTGTATTAGAGAATGGCTGCAACAAAATCCTCCACACTTCAGGAGCGTTGTTCATACCTGCTGGATC
Source organism: Oncorhynchus clarkii lewisi (assembly GCF_045791955.1). Classification (NCBI taxonomy): domain Eukaryota; kingdom Metazoa; phylum Chordata; class Actinopteri; order Salmoniformes; family Salmonidae; genus Oncorhynchus; species Oncorhynchus clarkii. Next base: position 16,392,352 of record NC_092157.1, on the reverse strand, counting down.
TTACCTTGGGTCTGTGCAGCAGTAGGATCTTACCTTGGGTCTGTGCAGCAGTAGGATCTTACCTTGGGTCTGTGCAGCAGTAGGATCTTACCTTGGGTCTGTGCAGCAGTAGGATCTTACCTTGGGTCTGTGCAGCAGTAGGATCTTACCTTGGGTTTGTGCAGCAGTAAGATCTTGCTGTTGACCATGCTGTGTCCGATCATGCCCCTGAACACGGCGGTCTGTGGTCGGACTGAGCGGATGCGGTTGGACCGCGTCTCAACCAGCGGCTGCTCGTTGACGTCGTGAAAGTAGCCGAGAGCCTGGTCCACCTCCTGACGCAGCCGTCGAGAGTAACGATAGAACTCTGACGTCTTCACCTGAGGGAGGGGAGGAGCGGGAGACAAAGAATAATTAGTAAGAGGTGATGTCATAGAGAGCAGGTTGCACACATGGGAACCATGTGATTCATCTTGTGTGTGTGAGTGTCTTACCTTCTCGAAGACGTTAGCAGCAGTCATCAGACAGAAGCGTAGAGACTGGACGACAGCGTCTGTGTGTCTCCAGCGGCGGCGGTCGTGTCGTAGCCAGGCCTGGACAGACTCATAAAGCTCTATCTCCGGGAAGCGACTCAGGGCATCACTGTCCAGGTACGCCTGACACACACACACACAGTTAATAAGAATATATCACCTGTTATAAAGAGCATCACTTTTTAGGTACACACACAACTAATATGTGAGAGTTATTCCAGCCCACCTGCAGTCTCTCAAGGCTGAGGTAGGACAGGAAGTCAGGTCTGCTCATCAGAGGAACAAAGTTCTCCAGCAGGAAGTTGTCAAGCTGCTCCTGCACACCCTCCACCCCCACGCTGAAGTCCTCTAGCAGCCTCAGCACTTCAGCACAGTTCTCCAGACAGATCTTAGACAGCAGGAAGGAACAACAGAACTCTACCACCTCTGTCAGCTGGACGTACATGGCTGCCTAGAAGGTGAGGGGAAACAAAGAGAGAGAGTGACAGATCATCAGCAAGAAGGAACAAGAGAATTGGACATACATCACAGCTTAAAGGGTTAAAGAGACAGTTGTGTGTGTGTGTTAGTTACCTGTAGTATCTCCTGCACAGTGACCATGCTGAGCTCCAGTGAACCGTAGTACATGAACCTCAGTACGTGGCCGAAGCCGGCAGCTGTTAACCCCTTCATGTGGATCTTGTCCTGGTCTCTCTCTCTCATGTCTGCTGTGAACATGACCCGGAAGTAGTCACTCTGGGTCGCTAGCAGGGCTTTGTGAGCCTGGAGGAGGGGATAACATTACATTAGTGTGAGTGAGTGAGTGAGTGAGTGAGTGAGTGAGTGAGTGTGAGTGAGGCTAACCTGGAAGTGGTGTTCCTCTATGAGCAGTGTGACGTCCAATAGGAGTCTCTCCTCGTAGAGCGCCCGAAACCCTGAGGACACGCTCCCATCATGCACCTGGGACAGGTACATCTCCACCTCCCCCGCCGACATCACACACCTGGAGGAGGAGAGAGGAGGTTAATAGCTCACACACACCTCCCCATGGACAACACACACCTGAAGTAAGGAGAGGGGATTAATAACACACTAGTAATATGATGGTAGTAATGCTTTACTGTTCAACCACAGACCAATAAGAGTCACTCAAAAGGGATGCATCACACTGCAGTTAAAACACAATGTTGTATTTCTCTTTCTAACACATGGCTGTGTTTTTTCTAACACACGTACGTGTGTGTGTGTGTGTGTGTGTGTGTGTGTGTGTGTGTGTGTAAAAGTCTGTCTCAGTGGAAGGCTCTAGAATGACGTCAAGCACATTCAACATTCACACCTCAGCGCTCATACAGACAGACATCGAAATAGACACCCACACTAAAATACATACCCACACTAAAATACACACCCACACTAAAATACACACCCACACAGAAACGTGTGCTGCATGCGTACACCCAAACACACCAGCAGACAATTATGCACTCACACACTAGCAGCAAACCCACTCACCCACAGACAATCAGATACAAATGCATGCATTCATTCTCTCACACAATGCACACTCACCTCTGATTGGCCACGGGCATGTCAGAGGGGGTATTCCGAGCCAATCAGAGGACAGTGGCCCTTGTGTCCCGGGAGAAACTAACAACACCCTTCTCTGAATCACCTGGACGACAAACCCAACATTTTATTGTACATCGAAACTGTATGTTGAAAATCAACTAAAAGAAATGTAGCAATAAAAAAAAAGGTTACTCAAACCAAACCGCAGGCTAGACCTAAAGCTACTGAGTAAGTTAAACAAGATGTCTGAACAGAACTTTCCCTGATTGAGAAGAACACATACTGAGGCTCCAAGAACAGGCTGCCTTGGATCCCCATTCCAATACTCAAAATTGCACCATTCCCTCCTGCTTTGTCAGATCAATGGCTGGTGGCCCTATTAAGGAAGAAAGGATCCCTCCTTTCGGCCACCAGCCGTGGATGGAGGATGTAGGCTACAGGTAGAAGTAGGAATGGATGGTTGTTATGGTTGTCATGGAGATTGTACCTTTTGGGGGCCTCGAGGTCAGTCTCTAACTTAGCTGACAGCAGGCTGAGGGGACGCTCACATTTCCTCTGTTTATGTTTGCCCTGATCTAGAGACAGAGAAAAACATTCTACAACGCTAGAAATTAATTCCCCCCTTATGAATTAAATCATAATTGATAATATAGCTAGTGCATTTAACGTTAACTGACTCAAAAACATTAGATTCGCCGTGTAGGCTAATCTTTGACGTAATCGTGTTGGCTAGCAAACTGACGTTACAACGTAGCTAACCAGTGAGCTCGCGCAGTCGGGAAAATCACAGATTGTTTATTTTTCGCGCAAGGCCATGACAGGACAGTCAAAATGATAGCCAATGTAGCTAGCCAACTTCCTAACGGCAATACACATTTTATTGCAAGCTTGAATGGACTTGTAGCTCACGACATCCCGTGGAATTATTTATCGCTAGCTAGCTTAGCAGGCTAGTGTCTCTCACCTCGGCGCTGCGAGTCCCCACAACCCCTCTTTGACCAGGCAGACCTGGCTTCTTCTGACATGTGTTGCGGGTTTACATCCGAGATCAAGAAAAAGGACAATAAAAAAACATGGCCGAAGATTCCTTATCGTCCATTTACAAATCCACCGCGGCTTTAATTAGTCGTTATTTTAACTTGATATCAATATACTGTTTGTCTGTAGAGTCCATAGACACTGCAGACGCCATATTCCCCGCACTGACGTCATTTCCTAGGTATAGCCTGTTAGAACGGAACTTCAGTGGCGTCGTTGTGCAGTGCAAGTGAACCTGTCAATCAAAATCATCAGGCAGGTGTTCTAGGGTCAACCTGCGATTATAGAGCTGCAGTGGTGCAGAATAATTGAGGCCTCTCTCTTCATATTATTAATGAGAACTTGTTCTCAACTAGCCTACCTGGTTAAATAAAGATGAAATAAATATATATATATTGACCTTGTAATCAACTATCTTCTCTATCTATCTCTCCCTCACTTTCTTTTTTTCTCAGCAGTTAAACAGAATGATGGAATGATTTTTGGTGGATCAGCCAGAGCCCTGCTCACACACTTTTGATGTCCCGCCCTCATCCTCCTTACCGGTATTAACATTAAAGCCTTGTCTGAATCTCTGCATCATATCCATGTTAGTTCTACATTGGGGCAGTGTTAATGAGTCTATACCCCAAATAATTTTTCAGGTGGAGCACAACATTTAAAACTCTTTACACTTCCGAGCAGCGCTGTAGCTTACTGTTTTGGCCTGGTTAAGCATAAGGTTATCGTTATGCTGATTCAGGGTATATAGGGCATCCTGATCATCCTGGACCTCAGTGCAGACTTTCACATTGTGAACCACAACATCCCACTGGAAAGACTGGAGCAGCTCATTGGTCTCACTGGCCTGGCCATTGGCTAGTTCAAATCCTAACTCACAAACAGACAATTTGTCACCATGGACCAGAGATCATTAACTACTGTAGATTAAGCTGTGGGCAGTGGTGAAAAAAGTACCCAATTGTCATACTTGAGGGAAAGAAAAGATACCTTAATAGAAAATGACTCAAGTAAAAGTCAAAGTAACCCAGTAAAATACTACTTAAGTAAATGTCAAAGTATTTGGTTTTAAATATACTTAAGTATCAAAAGTAAATGTAATTGCTCAAATATACTTAAGTATCAAAAGTAAAAGTATAAATAATTTTATATTATGCAAACCAGACGGCACAATTTTCATATATTTTCTTTTTTACGGATAGCCAGGGGCACACTCCAGCACTCAGACATTATTCACATATAAAGTATTTGTGTTTGGTGAGTCCGCCAGATCAGAGGCAGTAGAGATGAGCAGGGATGTTCAATTGATAAGTGTGTGAACTGGACCATGTTCCTTTCCTGCTAAGCATTCAAAATGTAACGAGTACTTTTGGGTGTCAGGGAAAATTGATGGTGTAAAAAGTACATAATTTTCTTTAGGAATGTAGTGAAGTAAAAGTTGTCAGAAATATATATGGTAAAGTAAAGTACAGATAACCCCAAAAAACTAATTAAAAATAATTTGTAGACTACAAATTGACAGCAAGAAGCACAAACATATATAATATTTGACTAAAACATAATAATTTCAAACCTTACTTACATTTCTATACGATCACATTCAGTGAGTGTAGAAAACATTATGAGCACCTGGTCTTTCCATGACATAGACTGACCAAGCGAATCCAGGTGAAAGCTACGATCCCTTATTGATGGTGGAGGGGCTGTGCTGGTGAAGGATTGACGGGATATGGAGAATGAGATACTATTGAGAAAATGAGAGCGATAATGTATCATTTAACATAGAGCGGGCACTTGACAATAAAAAAATATGAAAAAACTACAAATGGACTAATAACGAGTGACGTCATCAATAAAGGACGGACCCAACGCATGTATCTGAAGTTCTTTCTCACTTCTTTTATGATGAGTAAATCAAACAAAAGCACATCGATGAAACGATATTAATTATATGCAGTTACTTCACAGTAGCTGTCAACAGCACCAGTGAAAATTGTGTAAAGAAGGGCTTTGAATTGCTAGTGAATTAGAATATTGCATCATCCCTAACGAAAGGACCATTTTTTGAGTCGTTCACCAAATATATCATACATTTCTATTATACAATTCACGATAACACACGATGAAACATCTAATTTCTGACCACTGTCATGTCTGACTGGTGATATTACAGGAGACACAACTTGCTGAGTAGAATTTGGTGTACTAAATCTTTCAGGCAATCGCCGCAACATACTCAAATTCCTTTTACGTTTAAGATGGCGGGTGACGAGTCTGGAATAACGCTGGGTCAGCCTCATCTTTCCAAACAAGATCTAAATGATCTGGTGAGTGTTGATCTTTTCAACATTGATGATATGGATAGTGATGGTTAGATTCTTTAAAAGTCACCGAACAAAATATGAATAATGATGTTGTTGCGGGCTCTGGGAAAGGGACTGTTTTACCGGCACATGCTAACAGTAACTAGCTAGCTAACATTAGCTTGGCTGTCGTAGCAACGTGGGGATTGTCCATATTCAGCCATGCCCAATTAGTAAAGACAGTTTTCTCTTTTATATATAGTAACGTTCTAGACCAAGTACATTTGTTCCTCCAAGTCAGTCGTGTTTGCATTCAGTTGTGTATGTGCAGTTGTCACTGAAATTAAAAGTAAACAGCTGTTCAGTGCACATCTTCCCTGAATGGACAGGAAATGTCGCAGCACAACTGAACAACAGCCCATTCCTTTGTGTGAATGACCTATACTCAACACTTAAACAAATATATTATTAAGATACGCTGTAATTTAGCTGTTCAATTAGTCGATATTATTGATAGGAAATTTTACCATGGTATCATCAGCACCTGATGGTCACTTCACTAGGAGCACGTCACGTAAACTTCCAGCCGCTCCACAGGTCCCGTTTAATTATGCAGAATAGATTACGCTTCCACTGTCTGCTTCACAATGTCATAGCTCACGATACTCACACAATAAATCATCCATTATTTACTTCTCATGGCTAGCTCTCTCATAATGTTTTTAGCCCACTAGATTAAATACCATACTTTTATAACGGACGTCACGCTGCTTGCTTAGCGAGTACCACTCCTGATTCCACCAGACTTGAACCCAGGACCTCTGCCTTGCTAGCAGACGTGACGTCTTACCAGTCAGCGCCACTTAAAAGTTACAATTTGGCGGTTCAAGTGGCAAGACAAGGTTGAGGAGTAAGTTTCACATCCCCATGTGCTACACTTTGCATACTTCAATGACCTGTGTGTGTTCTCTCAACAGGATGTGTCCACCCTGACTCCTCTCTCTCAAGAGATCATCAGCAGACAGGCCACCATCAACATTGGTGAGTGAACCAGAACCAATCCCCTACAGTAGTGGTGTCTAACTTGAGACCTGGGGAAATCAGCCATAGATGACACACCCCTCACTTGATCTGATTCTAGCCTGTCTGATTGTATGTTGACATTTGCCTTTGTGGAAATAAGGATTCAGACATATTATTGCCAATGTTATGCTGTGGGGCTGCAGCATAGGGGAACAAAATGGACCTGCTTAAAAAAAATATATACAAAATATTGCGATTGCACTTGCAATATAAATCAAAACACTTGGGTGAACTGTTGGAATCATAGAAATAGAATGTTCTGGTTTGGAACAATCGGTTGATGCATTTGACCTAAATAGAACAGCATGCAAACATAGGGTGAATCCAACAGCGAGGAGGAGGAACTGCGCAGCTCGAGTAACATGGGTTTGTGTGTGGGAAGCAGCCTTGAGGAGAAAAAACAAAGGAGTAAACTATAAAAACTGACATTACATACTGCTGAGATGCGTTTCAAAATATTGCATGCCACATCTTGCGATATGTGTATTGCACATGTCAGTATTGCGATTTCTGTGAACTTGATCAATAGTGTAGCCCTACGTGTGAGCATTGACCCCTAATACCCTCCTCCACATAGCACCTCCAGTAACACTCTCTGTCCTCCCTGCCCTGTAGGCACCATTGGTCATGTGGCCCACGGGAAGTCGACGGTGGTAAAGGCCATCTCAGGGGTTCACACTGTCCGCTTCAAGAACGAGCTGGAGAGGAACATCACAATCAAGCTAGGTTACGCTAACGCCAAGGTAAGCAACAGTGGCCATTGACCCTAACAGAAATAGGATCACACATGAGGAAGGGCTGTGACATGGGCAGAATACATGTGAGAGAATGGAAATGGCATAGTACCAGTAGCACAGGTGATGTTTCCCTACTGACCTGCCCTCCCCTCCCTGCTCTAGGTGTATAAGCTGGACGACCCCAGCTGTCCCAGGCCAGAGTGCTACAGGTCGTGTGGCTCCAGTACTCCTGATGAGTTCCCTACAGACATCCCTGGAACCAAGGGCAACTTCAAACTGGTCAGACATGTGTCCTTTGTGGACTGTCCTGGTCACGACATTCTGATGGCCACTATGTTGAACGGAGCAGCTGTTATGGACGCTGCCCTCCTCCTTATTGGTAAGACTCCACCTCTGATATGTTAATATGACGTCAATTGTCATTCTCATCCACACACACCATGTCTATTCATATAATGTCCATGAGGCTAGGAGTATTTATACAACGTTGGGAATTACGTTTAAACAAAGTTGGATCCTTAACGTTAAGAAAAATCCCAAACATAATTTTTTTGACCCCCTACATAATTAAAATCACAGTGCAATTATCACAAAAAATGTAATTTTCTGTGTTATAGGCCTGGAACAGTAGGTTAACTGCCTTGTTCAGGGGCAGAACGACAGATTTTTACCTTGTCAGCTTGGGGATTCGATCTTGCAACCTTTCGGTTACTAGTCCAACGCTCTAACCACTAGACTACTAGGTGCACGGTTTTGTCGGCCCCTCTCACTCCCTTGCGCTGGCCTGCCTGCTCTTTCTCTTTGCTAATGAGGAGAGTGTGTGTTCAGTCTTTGGTCTGTTGCCTTGATACCATCCAGGACCTATATACTAGGCGGTGTGTGAGAGGAAGACTCAAAAAATGGTCAAAGACTCCAGTCACCCAAGTCATAGACTGTTCTCTCTTGTCCTTGAAATTCTAATCAATAATGAGGAAAGACCAGGTCAATCACCGATCGGATATTACTTTATTCAAAATGTAAGGCAGCCGGTGAGGCTGGTTGACCCAACACTCTTGATTGTCGTGCCAAGCAGCTCTGACATAGAAAGAATACAAATATATTTTATAGCAGAGATGCACCCTCTTAGCCTACATGACAAACATCAGATGTATGGAATGGTTCAAAAGGTGAGACTTGATATATGAGAAAGGAGGACCCCCCCCCCAGTCAGATAGCATTTGTTGTGAAGACTGTTCTTATTGTATAGAAACCAGAGTTTGATTCCTCTCATCGTTATCCAACACCAAATCATTCTATGAAATGCATGCCGTAGGTTTTATCACCAACCCGTTAAATCAATTGTCAGTTCCAGATACCCCTATCGTGTAGAGGTCGACCGATTAATCGGAATGGCCAATTAATTAGGGCCGATTTAAAGTTTTCATAACAATCGGAAATCTGTATTTTTGGACGTCGATTATTATTATTATTATATATTTTTTTTTTTTACAACTTTATTTAACGAGGCAAGTCAGTTAAGAACACATTCTTATTTTCAATGACGGCCTAGGAACGGTGGTTTAACTGCCTTGTTCAGGGGCAGAACGACAGATTTTTACCTTGTCAGCTTGGGGATTCGATCTTGCAACCTTAATGTTAACTAGTCCAATGCTCTAACCACCTGCCTCACGAGGAGCCTGCCTGTTACGTGAATGCAGTAAGAAGCCAAGGTAAGTTGCTAGCTAGCATTAAACTTATCTTATAAAAAACAATCAATCAATCATAGTCACTAGTTATAACTACACATGGTTGATGATATTACTAGTTTATCTAGCGTATCCTGCGTTGCATATAATCGATGCGGTGCTCATTCGTGAAAAAGGACTGTCGTTGCTCCAAAGTGTACCTAACCATAAACATCATTGCCTTTCTTAAAATCAATACACAGAAGTATATATTTTTAAACCTGCATATTTAGCTAAAAGAAAGGTTAGCAGGCAATATTAATCAGGTGAAATTGTGTCACTTCTCTTGCGTTCATTGCACGCAGAGTCAGGGTATATGCAACAGTTTGGGCCGCCTGGCTCATTGCGAACTAATTTGCCAGAATTTTACGTAATTATGACATAACATTGAAGGTTGTGCAATGTAACAGCAATATTTTGACTTAGGGATGCCACCCGTTAGATAAGATACGGAACAGTTCTGTATTTCACTGAAAGAATAAACGTTTTCGAAATGATAGTTTCCGGATTCGACCATATTAATGACCTAAGGCTCGTATTTCTATGTGTTATTATGTTATAATTAAGTCTATGATTTGATAGAGCAGTCTGACTGAGCGATGGTAGGCACCAGCAGGCTCATAAGCATTCATTCAAACAGCACTTTCGTGCGTTTTGCCAGCAGTTCTTTGCAATGCTTCAAGCATTGCCCTGTTTATGACTTCAAGCCTATCAACTCCCGAGATTAGGCTGGTGTAACCGATGTGAAATGACTAGCTAGTTAGCGGAGTATGCGCTAATAGAGTTTCAAACGTCACTTGCTCTGAAACTTGGGAGTAGTTGTTCCCCTTGCTCTGCATGGGTAACGCTGCTTCGAGGGTGGCTGTTGTCGATGTGTTCCTGGTTCGAGCCCAGGTAGCGGCGAGGAGAGGGATGGAAGCTATACTGTTACACTGGCAATACCGAAGTGCCTATAAGAACATCCAATAGTCAAAGGTTAATGAAATACAAATGTTATAGAGATAAATAGTCCTATAATTCCTATAATAACTACAACCTAAAACGTCTTACCTGGGAATATTGAAGACTCATGTTAAAAGGAACCACCAGCTTTCATATGTTCTCATGTTCTGAGCAAGGAACTTAAACGTTAGCTTTCTTACATGGCACATATTGCTCTTTTACTTTCTTCTCCAACACTTTGTTTTTGCATTATTTAAACCAAATTTAACATGTTTAATTATTTATTTGAGGCTAAATTGATTTGATTGATGTATTATATTAAGTTAAAATGAGTGTTCATTCAGTATTGTTGTAATAGTCATTATTACAAATAAATGTAAAAAATCGTCCGATTAATCGGTATCGGCTTTTTTGGTCCTCCAATAATCGGTATCTGCGTTGAAAAATCATAATCGGTCGACCTCTACTATCTTGAGTAAAACCCATGTCCTTGACCACACTCCTTGACTAGTTGCAGTGAGCTGGAGTATGCACCCTGACGGAAACACAGAATTAGTAGAACTGAAATGTCTTACAGTTTGTTAAGTATATATAATGGTTAACTATTAATATTAAACAAAGCAGGTAAACATGTTAATTTTCCTCTCACACTCTGCTACTGCACGGCAAGTGCACCAAGTCTAGGACCAAAAGGCTCCTTAACAGTTCTACCCCTCAAGCCATAAGACTGCTGAACAATTAATCAAATGGCCGCCTGGACTATTTACTTTGACCCCCCCCCCCCCCCCCCCCCCATGTTTTTACAAATTACTGTACATTGACTCTGTACCCGTACTCCCTGTATATAGCCTTTTTAGTGTTATTTTTTACTTTAATTTATTTAGTAAATATTTTCATAACAATGCAGTTCAAGAAATAAAGTTAAGGGCTTGTAAGTAAGCATTTCACGGTAAGATCTACACGTGTTGTATTCGGTGCTTGTGGCAAATAACATTTACATTTAGAATATCCTAGTTTATTCATGGTACCGATGTTGCCAGGATACAGAGGTATCTTCTGGCCAGTCTTGGAAGCACAGGGTGCTTGCTCTTCGTTGCTGAGTTGGAGGAGGTGTTTTTTTCTCATAATATGAAATGACAGTAGGCTACCGGTAGCCTGTATCGATGACCCTTTTCAGATATAATGGAATGTGGTCTGTTAGGGTAGGCTACACTACGGCTTTTTAAATGCAGACACAAAACCTTCTCTGGAGATATGAACGGCGTTTTTTACTTGTCTGTAAAGTAATGCTGCTTCTGAAGCGGGACTATCGCAATGCGACCAGAACTGTCAATCACATCTTGATCTGCTGCGCGCAGCCTGCCTGCCTGCACGCAGACCACGTTCTCTTAAAATAGTGCTTTAAAGTTATTGAAATACTGTGACTTACCAAGACATTTAGTAGAAATAAAGCACATCTAGCTACCCTACCATTAGAAACAACACAGCAGCACATCAATCAGTAATGTTTCTTGTTGTCAGGGAAACAATAGAACATGATATGCCTGAGCAGAATTCTACAGTCTGAAAAGCTACAGACTCTTCTGATGCGGCACTTTTTTTAATTGTCTGAAAAGTTATCACGTGTAGCTGCGTTGTCTGTCTGTAGCTGCGTTGTATGTCTGTAAAGGGTTGTAAATATGATATTCATTTCCCGGCCGTTACGGTCAAACATATATAATAGGATCGTTATTCTACAATGTGAATTGACGTGTAATTTTATGATTTTTTTCTTATCGTTTTAAACGGAAAACCTATAGTGGTTGTTTTTAAACGTTAAACAAAAAATGTCAATTTATCATATCCATACTGTTTATACACACCATTATTTATATGTACAATACCAGTCAAAAGTTTGGACACCTACTCATTTCAAGGGTTTTTCATTGTTTTAATATTTTCTACATTGTAGAATAATAGTGAAGACATCAAAACTATTAAATAACACATGGAATCATGTAGTAACCAAAAAAGTGTTAAACAAATCAAAATATATTTGAGATTCTTCACCCTTTGCCTTGATGACAGCTTTGCACTCTTTTGGCATTCTCTCAACTAGTTTCATGAGGTAGTCACCTGGAATGCATTAAATTTCACAGGTGTGCCTTGTTAATTTGTGGAATTTCTTTCCTTAATGCGTTTGAGCCAATCAGTTGTGTTGTAACAAGGTAGGGGTGGTATACAGGAGCCCTATTTGGTAAAAGATCAAGTCCATATTATGACAAGAACAGCTCAAATAAGCAAAGAGAAACCACAGTCCATCATTACTTGGGGGTGGCAGGTAGCCTAGTGGTTAGAGCGGGCAGCCCCCTGCACCTCTCTCAAAGTTAATGTGGAAGATACATTTCAGTTGAATACGTTCAGTTTGACAATATATATATTTTCCCTACTTTAATCTGGAAAATTTCAAGAACTTTTAACATTTCTTCAAATGCAGTCGCAAAGATCATCAAGCGCTAGGATGAACCTGGCTCTCATGAGGACCGCCACAGGAAAGGAAGACCCAGAGTTACCTCTGCTGCGGAGGATAAGTTCATTAAAGTTAACTGCACCTCTGATTGCGGCCCAAATAAATGCTTCACAGAGTTCAAGTAACCGACAATCTCAACATCAACTGTTCAGAGGAGACTGCGTGAATCAGGCCTTCATGGTCGAATTGCTGCAAACAAACCACTACTAAAGGAAACCAATAATAAGAAGAGACTTGCTTGGGCCAAGAAACACGAGCAATGGACATTAGACCAGTGGAAATCTGTCCTTTGGTTCCAACTGCCGTGTCTTTGTGAGACGAAGAGTAGGTGAACAGATGATCTCCGCATGTGTGGTTCCCACTGTGAAGCATGGAGGAGGAGGTATGATGGTGTGGTGGTGCTTTGCTGGTGACACTGTGACTCATTTAGAATTCAAGGCACACTTATCCAGCATGGTTACCACAGCATTCTGCAGTGATACGCCATCCCATCTGGTTTGTGCTTAGTAGGACTATAATTTGTTTTTCAACAGGACAATGACCCAAAATACACCTCCAGGCTGTGTGAGGGCTATTTGACCAAGGAGATTGATGGAGTGCTGCATCAGATGACATGGCCTCCACAATCACCGACCTCAACCCAATTGAGATGGTTTGGGAAGAGTTGGACAGCATATGTGGGAACTCCTTCAAGACTGTTGGAAAAACATTCCAGGTGAAGCTGGTTGAGAGAATGCCAAGCCAGTCAAAGCTGTCATCAAGGAAAGGATAGTTATTTGAAGAATCTCAAATATAATATATATTTTGATTTGTTGTAACACTTTTTTTTTGGTTACTGTGTTGTTTCATGGTTTTGATGTCTTCACTATTATTCTACAATGTAGAAAATAGTAAAAATAAGAAAAACCTTTGAAAGAGTAGGTGTTCTAAAACTTTTGACCGGTATGTGTGTTTGTTTTATTCCGGACTCTGACATTGCTGCGATTAACAGATGTGCATATGTTATGTGACCAATAAACATTGATTTGATACATACATACACTGCTCTGTCTAACACCTCTCCTTCCTCTCTCCCAGCGGGTAACGAGTCCTGTCCCCAGCCCCAAACCTCTGAGCACCTGGCTGCCATAGAGATCATGAAGCTCAAACACATCCTGATCCTCCAGAACAAGATTGATCTGGTCAAGGAGAGCCAGGCCAAGGAGCAGTACGAACAGATCCTAGCCTTCGTACAGGGTCAGTGGCTGGAATAGCTCTGTCCTGTAAAGCATTGTGTGTGTGTGTGTGTGTTTCTGAATGTGTTTGTTTGCCTGAGCGTAGTGAATGTAGATGTTTAACCCCTCTGCCTCTCCTTTTAAAGTGTGTGTAACCTCTCTCCTGTTGTGTGTAGGTACAGTGGCAGAGGGAGCACCTATTATTCCTATCTCAGCCCAGCTGAAGTACAACATAGAGGTGGTGTGTGAATACATTGTCAAGAAGATCCCTGTCCCCATCAGAGACTTCACCTCAGAACCTAGACTGATTGGTAAGAATAGACACGTAATGACTTGTACCAGTTTATCATGTGTTGTGTGTATGTTTTGTGGGTGTGTGTTAATGTGGTTTGAGTTTGTGTGTTTCAGTGATCCGGTCGTTTGATGTCAACAAGCCGGGATGTGAGGTTGACGACCTGAAAGGAGGTGTGGCCGGAGGCAGTATTCTAAAAGGCGTGCTCAAGGTAGGACTCACTTCCTCTTCCCCAAGGCATCATGGGTAAGTGGTCCTATGGCGCAAAGTTCTCATGAAGCTCTCACGCACTTTCATTCCCTGGTCTCTGTCACTCCCTCCTCTCTCTGTTTCTCCTCTCCTGTGTCATTCACCCTGTCTTTCTCTTTCTTGTCTCATCTCCCTCCTCTTTCTCTCACTACCTGCCTCCCTCCTTTTATATATTGGTCCCTCTCCAGGTGGGTCAGGAGTTGGAGGTGCGTCCTGGCATCGTGTCTAAGGACCATGAGGGGAAGCTGATGTGTAAACCCATCTTCTCCAAGATCGTCTCACTTTTTGCTGAACACAACGACTTACAGTACGCAGCACCCGGAGGACTCATCGGTATGTACTTATGTGTTACTGTGACAGTATGGTGGGTCAGGTGTGTGTTCTTTCTAATATAGGTTTAAATACTCAAGTATGTGTGTTTTCTGTCCTATCCAGGTGTAGGCACTAAGATTGATCCGACCCTGTGCAGAGCTGACCGTATGGTTGGCCAGGTGCTGGGAGCGGTCGGAGCACTACCTGAGATCTTCACAGAACTGGAAATCTCCTACTTCCTGTTGAGGAGGCTTCTGGGAGTCCGCACTGAAGGAGACAAGAAGGCCGCCAAGGTCAGCACTGTACCCTTGGAACTGTAGCCTGATACTCCTAGGCTTGCTGTTGCAATGTTGTGGATGGTAACAGACAGAATTTTAAAATTAAATTTAGAGGAGAAAGTGTCTTTAGAGACGCACCCAGTGAGAGTGTGTCAGTAAGTGAGAGGTTTTGTCTACTCCAACTCAGTCTTCTTTCTGTTTCTGTGTTTTTCCCCTCAGGTCCAGAAGCTGTCTAAGAACGAGGTGTTGATGGTGAACATCGGGAGTCTGTCTACGGGCGGCAGAGTGAGTGCAGTGAAGGCTGATCTGGCCAAGATCGTCCTGACCAACCCTGTCTGTACAGAGGTTGGAGAGAAGATTGCTCTCAGCCGTCGTGTGGAGAAACATTGGCGGTAAGAGAGAGGGGAGGGGTTGATTTGACTGGATTTCATATATATACAGTGCCTTGCGAAAGTATTCGGCCCCCTTGAACTTTGCGACCTTTTGCCACATTTCAGGCTTCAAACATAAAGATATAAAACTGTATTTTTTTGTGAAGAATCAACAACAAGTGGGACACAATCATGAAGTGGAACGACATTTATTGGATATTTCAAACTTTTTTAACAAATCAAAAACTGAAAAATTGGGCGTGCAAAATTATTCCGCCCCCTTAAGTTAATACTTTGTAGCGCCACC
>NC_092157.1:16251933-16371933 GCF_045791955.1 Oncorhynchus clarkii lewisi | reverse complement strand
TTATAATTAAGTTATTATATGAATGTAATCCTGTAAGAAATAAAATATTTATTGATCAATCCAAATATTTCTGCGTCATTCAATCATCTCTGTTTGACCTAGATGAAAAAATTGATTTTAGCTCAATCTTTATTATGTTGCAAGCTGTCGTTTTTGTTTACTAAAGGAGTTCCGAAGTCTACTTCCTGGATGGATGGCACACCTGATGGTTGTAACTCGTTTCCACAGCCACAAAGTCCAAATTGGCTAGGCTATATCGTAAGTAAAGAAAACAAAAGTTGCTTTTTGGTCTTAATTTAATGTTAGAGTTTGGCATATGGCTACCAGAGTGGTTAGGTTTAAAATCCTTGTAGAACATTGTAGAAATATGCGGCGATTTGCTGTGATAAAGAACTGAAGACAGCACCTGAAGAGCACGAGACACCACGCGTCAACACGGAGTGACAATATCCAAAGGAGTCGCAAATGTAGACGCTGATCCAAGGTCAATTTGGCGTTTATTGAGCTGAAGGGGGTTTGGGGACGGCAAGCCGATCCTATATCTGTACAGGACAGCCTCTACTTGGAGCTGAAGTAGCCTACACCTGCGACAGACGCAGTTCGGCGGTCAGGCAATATCACGGATCAAAAAGTATGTATCGTAAACTTTAAATGCCGAAAAATGTAATGTTTTTCGTAATAAAAGAGACGAGACGCACGCAGCTTGTGTTTCTTTGGGGGAGGTCGATTGCGTTTTTAATAAGATTTCAGTGTTAAATTCGGTAGGCCTATTACTCAAAAGATTGAATACAGAAGTATTGCTCCTCTTCTAGGCAGAAACTGTCATGTAAAATGGTATCTGTGTCAACGTGTGTGTGATCTGTGCACCGTATAAGCTGTTACAGAGCTATTTGAGTTGCTGAGCTGCACTGAAGAATGGAATCATCAGGTATGTTGCTTTATGTTTTTGCGCCTATACAGGTCTAGGCTCCAATATTAATCTCCTAGCCAACTGATTATGTCCTACTGATGATTAAAAGATGATAAATGATTGGAAAATCTGATTGATCTGTTGTTATGGCCATACGTCAGTCCTTTGGCCATACGTCAGTCCTTGACTCAATTGATCACTTGACTGAGTAGGTGTGTTAGAGCTGAGCTGGAACAAAATACTGCACACCCTGTAGCAAGCAAGAACTGGGTTGGGGTAGAGGGTAAGGGTCCATTTGGGATTGAGTAGGCATTTAATCATGTTTGTTTGTGATTGGCCAGATGTCCAGCGGGGGCGGGGACGTTCGCCGTTTGACCTCATCATGAACCAGATCCGCAGGAAACGCACGACCTCAGACAGGAAGTCAACGTCTGGCCGCTTCCTGTCCCGCCAAGCGGAGAGTGGAGGGCTTCCTGAGGACAGAGAGGCGGAGGAGGAGAGGGACGGCGCAGGTGAGAGGACTATGAGAACCTCAATAAGCAGCAAAAGTATTTAGTGCCCATAGTCAGTACCATTTTACTGGAATTGTAGTGTGTCTTAGGATAACTTAACATGTGATATGTTTGGTGTTTGTGTTGTGTCCCAGGTGTCGTTCCTGGGCCAACTGACCCAGCAGAGAGTGTGTGTGATATGGGCTGGGGTCGTGTGTGTGTGTTTGTCAAGAGGCTGGGGAAGAGAGCAGACAGCAGGACTTTGAGTCTGGCTCACTGCGACCTCACTGCTACTGATGTACTGGAACTAGGTTAGTACACCCATACATTTAAATACTTTATTTGGATCCACAAACCAAATGTACATTTCAAGACACATGCACATACTCGTCATATTATGTTGGTGTCATCTTTTTGTGCCCACCCTGTCTCTCTCTCTCAGCTACCTTGCTCCCCTCTCTGTCTCTATTGGAGGAGATGGACCTGTCATGGAACGAGCTGATTGGAGGATGTCTGAGATCATTGACCTCTCACCTCCAGAACGTGGGTGGACTCAGAACCCTCAGGCTCTCCTGCTGTAGGCTGACTGCTGATGACATCACTGCTCTGGGTGGGGCTTAAAAAGAGACTCTAACCTAAACACTTACTGTGTCTTTACATTAGTGGCAATTTTGCAGACTGCCTGTGTGTGTTGTGTAGGTGAGGCATTGAAGTGTGTTCCGATGTTGGAGGTTCTGGACCTATCCTGGAATGCTGGTATTGGTGGCTCAGCTTTGCAAGGCATTGTGGGTAAACTCCACCCAACCCTTAGAGAGCTCTACTTGGTGGCCTGCCAGCTCACTGAAACTGACGCTACTATACTGGGTACGTACACATGCATGCACAGACACACACACAAACACAAAGTTGTACGAGATTAAATGAAAGGTCTCTCTCCCCTCTCTCTCTCATCCCAGGTGGTATAGTGAGTGTTCTCCCCAGACTGTGTGTGTTGGATGCATCTTGCAACCCTCTCCTGGCCCACGCACAGACCGAAGCAGAGGACGGTGCTCAACTCTTTATTATAAAAAAACAGTAAAAGGGTGCTAGAAGCCAACAATCCTAAATTGAAAAGGGGGCCAGCCCTTACTCATTTGTTGCAGTTTATATACAGTGGGGCAAAAAAGTATTTAGTCAGCCACCAATTGTGCAAGTTCTCCCACTTAAAAAGATGAGAGAGGCCTGTCATTTTCATCATAGGTAAACTTCAACTATGACAGACAAAATGAAGAAAAAAAATCCGGAAAATCACATTGTAGGATTTTTTATGAATTTATTTGCAAATTATGGTGGAAAATAAGTATTTGCTCACCTACAAACAAGCAAGATTTCTGGCTCTCACAGGCCTGTATCTTCTTCTTTAAGAGGCTCCTCTGTCCTCCACTCGTTACCTGTATTAATGGCACCTGTTTGAACTTGTTATCAGTTTAAAAGACACCTGTCCACAACCTCAAACAGTCACACTCCAAACTCCACTATGGCCAAGACCAAAGAGCTGTCAAAGGACACCAGAAACAAAATTGTAGACCTGCACCAGGCTGGGAAGACTGAATCTGCAATAGGTAAGCAGCTTGGTTTGAAGAAATCAACTGTGGGAGCAATTATTAGGAAATGGAAGACATACAAGACCACTGATAATCTCCCTCGATCTGGGGCTCCACGCAAGATCTCACCCCATGGGGTCAAAATGATCACAAGAACGGTGAGCAAAAATCACAGAACCACACGGGGGGACCTAGTGAATGACCTGCAGAGAGCTGGGACCAAAGTAACAAAGCCTACCATCAGTAACACACTACGCCG
Source organism: Oncorhynchus clarkii lewisi (assembly GCF_045791955.1). Lineage (NCBI taxonomy): Eukaryota > Metazoa > Chordata > Actinopteri > Salmoniformes > Salmonidae > Oncorhynchus > Oncorhynchus clarkii. The sequence continues at coordinate 16,368,690 of NC_092157.1, read as the reverse complement.
CCAGGGACTCAAATCCTGCAGTGCCAGACGTGTCCCCCTGCTTAAGCCAGTACATGTCCAGGCCCGTCTGAAGTTTGCTAGAGAGCATTTGGATGATCCAGAAGAAGATTGGGAGAATGTCATATGGTCAGATGAAACCAAAATATAACTTTTTTGGTAAAAACTCAACTCGTCGTGTTTGGAGGACAAAGAATGCTGAGTTGCATCCAAAGAACACCATACCTACTGTGAAGCATGGGGGTGGAAACATCATGCTTTGGGGCTGTTTTTCTGCAAAGGGACCAGGACGACTGATCCGTGTAAAGGAAAGAATGAATGGGGCCATGTATCGTGAGATTTTGAGTGAAAACCTCCATCCATTAGCAATGGCATTGAAGATGAAACGTGGCTGGGTCTTTCAGCATGACAATGATCCCAAACACACTGCCCGGGCAACAAAGGAGTGGCTTCGTAAGAAGCATTTCAAGGTCCTGGAGTGGCCTAGCCAGTCTCCAGATCTCAACCCCATAGAAAATCTTTGGAGGGAGTTGAAAGTCCGTGTTGCCCAGAAACAGCCCCAAAACATCACTGCTCTAGAGGAGATCTGCATGGAGGAATGGGCCAAAATACCAGCAACAGTGTGTGAAAACCTTGTGAAGACTTACAGAAAACGTTTGACCTCTGTCATTGCCAACAAAGGGTAAATAACTTTTGTTATTGACCAAATACTTATTTTCCACCATCATTTGCAAATAAATTCATTAAAAATCCTACAATGTGATTTTCTGGATTTTTTCTTTTCTCATTTTGTCTGTCATAGTTGAAGTGTACCTATGATGAAAATGACAGGCCTCTCTCATCTTTTTAAGTGGGAGAACTTGGTGGCTGACTAAATACTTTTTTGCCCCACTGTGTGTGTGTGTGTGTGTGTGTATATATATATCACAAAAGTGAGTACACCCCTCACATTTTTGTAAATATGTGAGTATATCTTTTGAGGGGACAGCAAATTTACACTGTTATACAAGCTGTACACTCACTACTTTACATTGTTGCAAAGTGTAATTTCTTCAGTATTGTCACATGAAAAGATATACTCAAATATTTACAAAAATGTGAGGGGTGTACTCACTTTTGTGATATACTGTATATATATATATCTATTAATTGTATTATTTTTTATTATTATAAAAACATTTGTACCTTTTTATTTAACTAGGCAAGTCAGTTAAGAGAAAATTCTTATTTACAATGAAGGCCTACCAAAAGGCAAAAGGCCTCCTGCGGGGACGGGGCTGGGATTAAAAATGCATTAAATTAAAATATAGGACAAAACACACATCACGACAAGAAAGACAAAACTACATAAAGAGAGACATAAGATAACAACAGCATGGCAGCAACACAACATGACAACAACATGGCAGCAGCACAACATGACAACAACATGGCAGCAACACAACATGGTAGCTGCACAAAACAGGGTACAGACAACAAAATATTGGGCACAGACAACAGCACAAAGGGCAAGAAGGTAGAGACAACAATACATCACACAAAGCAGCCACGACTGTCAGTAAGAGTGTCCATGATTGAGTCTTTGAATGATGACATTGATATAAAACTGTCCCGTTTGAGTGTTTGTTGCAGCTCGTTCCAGTCGCTAGCTGCAGCGAACTGAAAAGACGAGTGACCCATGGATGTGTGTGCTTTGGGGACCTTTAACAGAATGTGACTAGCAGAACGGGCGTTGTATGTGGAGGATGAGGGCTGCAGTAGATATCTCAGATAGGGGGGAGTGAGGCCTAAGAGGGTTTTATAAATAAGAATCAACCAGTGGGTCTTGCGACAGGTATACAGAGATGACCAGTTTACAGAGGAGTATAGAGTGCAGTGATGTGTCCTATAAGGAACATTGGTGGCAGTTGACCTAGTTGCAGATGATATTTTGATTTTCTTGATGTTGTTTTTCTTTCACAGGCAGCATGTCCAAAACAGAGCCAGGGAAAGGCAGCGTGTGGGGTTTGGGGGGGTTAGTCCCTTCCCTAAGCCACACCCCCTCTCTTACAACCCTACGACTACACGACTGTGGCCTGACCACACAATCCCTCGGCCTGTTGGGTAAGATGCCCGTCAAACACATAAGGGAGAGAAACTGGCCATTCGATTAGTGTTTGTCTAGGGGCTAATTCATCTATCAGTCCTCATAGATCTGTTAATTTGATCAACCCCTCTTTCTACAGGTGGTTCGTTCCACTGCCTCCGCTCCCTGTGTCAATTGGACCTGTCCTGTAATAAGGGTGTGGCCGGGGGGCTGTCCCTCCTCTCCCCTCACCTGGCTCTCCTCTCACATCTGGGCGGCCTGGACCTGCACCTCTGCTGCCTCACACACACAGACCTACAGGCCCTCAGTGAGTGTGTGTGAGAGAGAGAGAGAAGTGGTATGTCTTGAGTTGATGCGTACCTTTGAATGTGTGTGTGTTGTCTCCAGTCCAGGCGCTGCCCTCGCTCACTGAGCTGACGGAACTGGACCTGTCATCCAATAAGGAGGTTGGGGGTGTGGTCAGTGATATTGTCTCCGCCCTCCCGCTGTCACAGATTAAACTCCTCCCACTCAACGGCTGCAGTCTGAACCAGGAATCACTCAGCGCACTCGGTACTCCACTATTACTGGCTGCTTCTTATTCTAGTCTAGTGTACTTCAAGATGAGGCTTCTGTTTGACGGCTTGAATCCAAATAAAATATTCTGTATGTGTGTGTTCCAGCTCTAGCTATGCCGTACCTGCAGTGTATAGATGTGTCCTGGAGTAAGATGGTGGGCGGGCGTCTGGCACTGCTACTGGAAGCTCTGCAGCCGTCAGCCACCCAGGAGCTCCGCCTTAGCAGCTGTGACCTCACCACTGACGACCTGCTTCATCTGGGTACACACATGCATACACACTATCACGCACTCTATACACACCTATACAGGTGAGTCTAATAATCTTTCCTTCTGCCCCTAGCTGTGGTATGTAAGCGTGGCGTTCTGTCCTCTCTGCGTGTGTTGGACCTGTCCTATAACGGAGGGGTGGGGGAGGAGGGGTGGTGTGGGTTGCTAGGAGAGGGGGGGCTGGGCTCACTGGAGGAGCTGGACCTTAGTCTGCGACCCCTGACCTCTAAGCCTTCACTCCTGACATCCAACCCCTCACCCCTGACCTGGCTGCCAACCCTGCTCTCTGCTTTTCCTCATCTACCTGCGCTGACACGTCTCTCTCTTCAGCGATGGACTCTCACAGCCCAGGTACACACACACACGCGCACTGACTTGGTACTGACTTTTCATCTATATGGCATAAAATCAGGCCAATTGTAATGGCTGGAACTATCAGATGTATGTTATTACATCCTTCTCTCCTCCAGGAGCGGGAGCAGGTAAACCACGCCCTCAGGAAGAGGAAAGTACTATTAGAGTTGGACCCCGTCCCGTTTGCTTCGTCTGCCAGTCAGGAGGGGCTAGAGGAGGAACGCAATGAGGAGTAGAGCTAGAAAGAGGGAAGGGAATTGGAGGGGCTTTTGTTTGTTTTAATTGATTTCATGTAAATGTATCTAATGTTTATTACTTCTAACATATGGGTCAAACACATTAACTATGTTGTCTTTTAGATCAAGCACCCAAAATAATCTTGTGATGTTAAGCACCATGCACATACACCATACTGTTTGCACATTGTTTTCCCGCTAATAATGACTTTGATGAAAGTAAGAAGTTTACATCAGTAAAACTACTAACACTGTGAGTCTACTGATCTGAGCTGTTTGGCCAACTCTGTTCATTTGACTTTTAGCTTCACTCTGACATGCTGATTGTTTCAATAAATTATGCACCGGGTACATGAATAACACCTTTGACATCTTGGAGTGTGTGTAATAATTCTGCAGGCGGAAAGTAGAGTGTGTCATATTGTGTTTAATGGGTTTCACATTCTCCTCTCATCTCCGATAGAAACAGAACCTGAATCATTTATTCTTCTTGCTGGCGGGTGCTTTCTTCTCCTTCACTGCAAGTTCCTCTCTTCCATCACTCTTCTTCTGTCCTTCTCCAGTTCTCGGAACATTCCGAAGCCCCTCTGAACCATCAGCCCCTGCCACCATGCCTGGATCTGTTCGCAGAAACACTATGTGTGTGACCAACTGGGTTCAAAACCCCAGATCTCCTGTGTGCCACAAGACTGTGTTCACCCTTCAGTTATTTACATGCACCTGTACGTGTGTTTGTATGTTAGTAGTATCTGTATGGCCTTGCGGAGCTTGTATCCAGTCTCATTTAGGTAGAGTTGTATAGCCCTGAGGCATAACTTCTACCAGAGGGTTGTAATTCAGCTGTAGAACCACCAGGTGTCACAGGAGAAGCATATATTTGGGCAGAGCTGATATCCTGCTATCCTGTGTATACAACTCTTTTAAAGCTGGGGGGAAAGGAGAGGAAAGAGGTAGGTGTGTGGTTACCAGGCGGCGGACAGAGTGGTCAGTCCCCTCCTGTACTCCCTGTTCACTCATGACTGCACAGCCAGGCACGACTTCAACACCACTAAGTTTGCAGATGACACAACAGCAGTAGGCCTGATCAACTACCAGATAGCCTATAGGGAGGAGGTCAGAGACCTGGCCGTGTGGTGCCAGGACAAAAACCTCTCCCTCAACGTGATAAAGACAAAGTGTGGACTACAGAAAAAATAGGACAGAGTACGCCCCGCCCCCATTCTCATCGACGGGGCTGTAGTGGAGCAGGTTGAGAGCTTCAAGTTCCTTGGTGTCCACATCAACAACTAACTAATGGTCCAAGCACACCATGACAGTTGTGAAGAGGGCACGACAAAACCTATTCCCCCTCAGGAGACTAAAAAGATTTGACATGGGTCCTCAGATCCTCAAAAGCTTCTACAGCTGCACCATCGAGAGCATGGTTCATCACTGCCTGGTATTGCAACTGCTTGGCCTCCGACCGCAAGGCACTACAGAGGGTAGTGCGAACGGCCCAGTACATCACTGGGGCCAAGCTTCCTGCCATCCAGGACCTCTATTCCAGGCAGTGTTAGAGGAAGGCCCTACAAATGGTCAAAGACTCCAGCCACCCTAGTCATAGACTGTTCTCTCTGCTTCCGCACGGCAAGCGGTACCAGAGCGCCAAGTCTAGGTCCAAGAGGCTTCTAAACAGCTTCTACCCCCAAGCCATAAGACTCCTGAACATCTAGTCAAATGGCTACCCTGACTATTTGCATTGTTCTCTCCCCCTCTTTACACCACTGCTACTCTCTGTTGTTATCTATGCATAGTCACTTTAATAACTCTACCTACATGTACATACTACCACAACTAACAGGTGCCCCTGCACATTGACTCTGTATCGGTACCCCCCTGTATATGGTCTCACTATTGTTATTTTACTGCTGCTCTTTAATTACTTGTTACTTTTATCTCTTATTATTTTCCGTATTTTTTTGAAACTGCATTGTTGGTTAGGGGCTCATAAGTAAGCATTTCACTGGAAGGTCTACACCTGTTGTATTTGTCTGATTCTGCTCCAGCAATTACCATGAGCCCATCCTCCCCAATTAAGGTGCCACCAACCTCTGTGCTCCATATTCCCTAATATAGTGCACAACTTTTGGCCAGAGCTCTATGTGGCAGCATATGAATCTTTGGCCAAAAGTTCAGCACTATATTAGGGAATAGGGAGCCATATAGTAGTGAATATGGTTTAATTTCAGTTTTGCTGAAGGTTGATGACATCACTCTCCAAGTGTGTAAAAATCGTCTATCCTCCTCGGGTGCAACACTCACTACCGAGTTCCAAACTGCCTCTGTAAGCAACGTCAGCACAAGAGCTGTTTGTTGGGTTCTTCATGATATGGGTTTCCATGGGCGAGCAGCCGCACACAAGCCTAAGAGCACCATGTTCAATGCCAAGCGTTGGCTGGAGTGGTGTAAAGCTTGCCGCCATTGGACTCTGGAGGAGTGGAAACGCGTTCTCTGGAGTGATAAATCACGCTTCACCATCTGGCAGTCCGATGGATGAATCTGGGTTTGGCGGATGCCAGGAGAACTCTACCTGACCCAATGCATAGTGCCAACTGTACAGTTTGGTGGAGGATAAATAATGGTTTGGGCCCCTTAGTTCCAATGAAGGGAAATCTTAATGCTACAGCATATAATGACATTCTAGAGTCTACACGATTCTGTGCTTCCAACTTTGTGGTATCAGTTTGGGGAAAACCCTTTCCTGTTTCAGCATGACAATGCCCCGTGCACAAAGCAAGGTCCATTTAGAAATGGTTTGTCGATATCGGTGTGGAAGAACTTGACTGGCCTTCACAGAGCCCTGACTTCAAATCAAAAACCTTTGGGATGAATTGAAACACAGTCAGTGCCCAACCTCACTAATGCTCTTGTGGCTGAATGGAAGTAAGTCCCCGCAGCAATGTTCCAGCATCTAGTGGAAAGCCTTCCCAATAGAGTGGAGGCTGTTGTAGCAGCAAAGGGGGGACCAATTCCATATTAATGCCTAGGATTTTGGAATGAGATGTTCGAGCAGGTGTCCACATACTTGTGTGTGTATTGTATCTGACCTGCAGACATAGTAGAGCTCCCTGTGTCTCTGGTACATTCTCCAGCTGGTTCTGGGTAACATACAGCTCCCTCAGCAGTCCCAGGCTGATGACCTCAGCAGGCAGGGTAGTCAGGCTGTTCTTTGATAGGCCCAACAGCTCCAGGTTGTAGAGGTTCTGACAGAGGCCCTTAGATAGCATCTCCAGCTCATTACCAAGGAACTGCAGCACATTCTGCAGATGATCTCTTCCAGTCTTCCGCTACCAGGCTAAGGTCCAGTGGGTTGCGGCTGAGGTCTAGAGAGCGTAGTTGCGGCAAGCATCCCAGCTCTTGGTACACGGTGCCCAGCCGGTTGTAGGTAGAGAACCCACAGGCAGGTAAGGCAGGAGATGCCAGGTGGGATGTGTTGGAGCTGGTCCCTGTCCAGGTGGACTGGGTGGAGCACCGGGGAGGGGAATGCCGTAAGGCCCCATCCAGAACAGTCCCGGAACAGGATTTTAGCTTGCCTGTCCCTAGGCGTTTACGAACCCAGTAGGCTCACACTCCAACGGCCCGTCTCGCACCACCAGCTCTACGATTTCATAGAACTGGATAGAGAGCATGATGCTACCTTTCATGATACCACAGAGGGGAGTTGGCACTATCTATGTTAGCACCAGAGTTACAATTGCTAGAACTCAATCCAATACAGGTCAACGTTACGTGGTGGCTGAGCAGGCTTTGAGGTACAACAAGGAACATTCAATGGATGTCTCCTTGGGAACGTTCAGGATTCATTGTGTGCTTTGTTAACAACCAACTAACATATGAAAGTTAATGATTGCCATAGTAATTACCAGAGACATAGCATTGTTCTATAGCGCAATCGAAAAGTATTCAGACTCCTTTTCCTTTTTCCACATTTTGTTACTTTCCAGCCTTATTCTAAAATGGATTAAATAAAACATTTTCTTCAATACTCCACACAGAATAATCCATAATGACAAAGCAAAAACAGGTTTTTAGACATTTTTACAAATGTATTAAAAATAAAAAACAGTATTTAGACCCTTTGCTATGAGACTCAAATTGAGCTCAGGTGGATCCTGTTTCCAATGATCATCCTTGAGATGTTTCTACAACTTGATTGGAGTCCACCTGTGGAAAATTCAATTGATTGGACATGATTTGGAAAGGCACACACCTGTCAATATAAGGTCCCACAGTTGACAGTGCATGTCAGAGCAAAAGCCAAACCATGAGGTCGAAGGAATTGTCCATAGAGCTCAGAGACAGGATTGTGTCGAGGCACAGATCTGGGGAAGGGTATCAAAACATTTCTGCAGCATTGAAGGTCCCCAAAAACACAGTGGCCTCCATCGTTCTTAAATGGATGAAGTTTGGAAACACCAAGACTCTTCTTAGAGCTGGCCGCCTGGCCAAACTGAGCAATTGGGGGAGAAGGGCCATGGTCAGGAAGGTGAGCAAGAATCCGATGGTCACGCTGACAGAGATCCAGAGTTCCTCTGTGGAGATGGGAGAACCTTCTAGAAGGACAACAATTTTTGCAGCACTCCACCAATCAGGTCTTTATGGTAGAGTGGCGAGACGGAAGCCACTTCTCAGTAAAAGGCACATGACAGCTGCTAGGAGTTTGCCAAAAGGCACCCAAAGGACTCTCAGACCATGAGAAACAAGATTCTTTGGTCTGATGAAACCAAGATTGAACTCTTTGGCCTAAATGCCAAGCGTCATGTCTGGAGGAAACCTGGCACCATATCTACGGTGAAGCATGGTGGTGGCAACATCATGCTGTGGGGATGTTGTTTAGTGGCAGGGACTGGGATACTAGTCAGGATTGAGGGAAAGATGAACAGAGCAAAGTACAGAGAAAATCTTGAAGAAAACCTGCTCCAGAGCACTCAGGAACTCTGGGGAAGACTGGGGGCGAAGGTTCACCGTCCAGCAGGACAACAACCCTAAGCACACAGCCAAGACAACACAGGAGTGGCTTTGGGACAAGTCTCTGAATGTCCTTGAGTGGCCCAGCCAGAGCCCGGACTTGATCGAACATCTCTGGAGAGACCTGAAAATAGCTATTCGTTGCCAAAGGTGCTCCAACAAAGTAATGAGTAAAGGGTGAATACTTATGTAAATGTAATTTTTCTGTTTTTTTAACTGTTTTTGCTTTGTCATGATTTGCTATTATGTGTAGATGGATGGGAAAATGTTTTTTAATCCATTTTAGAATAAGGCTGTAACGTAACAAAATGTGAGAAAGTCAAGGGGTCAGAATACTTTCAGAATGCACTGTAGATGGAGAACATTGAGCAACCTAAACTTTTCTTAGTGTTCTATGCAAAAATGGTCATTACCATGGCAACTATATCACATCAACATGTTGGCCATATTTGGTGTACTAGCCATATTGTAAATGTATTGTAAAAGGATAACTTATTTTTTATTTTATTTAACCTTTATATTACAGGAAAATATATTTCTGAGGTTACAAAACCTCTTTTGGAAGTAGGGCCTGACAAGCGGTCAGCGTAAACATACAACACAAGAGCATGATACAAATAGGACATGAACAGAGAAGTTACTTAAAACAGTTTATTAGATATTTATTAGAGTGCATGTATGCATCAAGTTTAACTGAATGTGCGCCAGGTGGGTAGTATTATTAAGGGTTTAGGGTGTGTGTGAGGAGTTAGGATAGAGTTGTGTATTTGTGAGGGCCACAGCTGCATTGCTAGCAGGATTTACATCCTGTCCGTAGCTGGGTGTCCAGTAGTAGTGCCTCTTCAGCCCATGGAAGACCTCAGCCAGACACACACACCCGTCCACCTCGTACACACACACATCGGTCTGCTCCGACGACAGACGACCACTGGACAGCAGATCACTGAAAGCCTGGTGGAGGGGAGTAAGAGTGTGGCTTCGAGTGTGATTTTGATTTGTGTGTTTTATTATTTTATTTTATTTATTTCACCTTTATTTAACCAGGTAAGCTAGTTGAGAACAAGTTCTCATTTACAATTGCGACCTGGCCAAGATAAAGCAAAGCAGTTCGACACATACAACAACACAGAGTTACACATGGAGTAAAACATACAGTCAATAATACAGTAGAAAAGGTCTATACACAGTGTGTGCAAATGAGGTAAGATAAGGGCAATAAATAGTGGCGAAGTAATTACAATATACCAATTAAACACTGGAGTGAATAGATGTGAGAGAAGATGAATGTACAAGTTGAGATACTGGGGTGCAAAGGAGCTAGATAAATAAATACAGTATTGGGATGAGGTAGTTGGATGGGCTATTTACAGATGGGCTATGTACAGGTGCAGTGATCTGTTAGCTGCTCTGACAGCTTGTGCTTAAATCTAGTGAGCGAGATATGAGTCTCTAGCTTCAGTGATTTTTGCAGTTTGTTCCAGTCATTGGCAGCAGAGAACTGGAAGGAAAGGCGGCCAAAGAAGGAATTGGCTTTGGGGGTGACCAGTAAGATATACCTGCTGGAGCGTGTGCTACGAGTGGGTGCTGCTATGGTGACCAGTGAGCTGAGATAAGGCGGGGCTTTACCTACCAGAGACTTGTAGATGACCTGGAGCCAATGGGTTTCGCGACGAGTATGAAACGAGGGCCAGCCAACGAGAGCGTACAGGTCGCAGTGGTGGGTAGTACATGGGGTTTTGGTGACAAAATGGATGGCACTGTAATAGACTGCATCCAATTTGTTGGGTAGAGTGTTGGAGGCTATTTTGTCGAGGATCGGTAGGATGGTCAGTTTTACAAAGGTATGTTTGGCAGCATGAGTGAGGGAGGCTTTGTTGCGAAATAGGAAGCCGATTCTCGATTTAATTTTGGATTGGAGATGCTTAAGGTGAGTCTGGAAGAAGAGTTTACAGTCTAGCCAGACACCTAGGTATTTGTAGCTGTCCACGTATTCTAAGTCAGAACCGTCCAGAGTAGTGATGCTGGACGGGCAGGCAGAGATCGGTTGAAGAGCATGCATTTAGTTTTACTTGCATTTAAGAGCAGTTGGAGGCCACGGGAGGAGAGTTGTATGGCATTGAAGCTCGCCTGGAGGTTAGTTAACACAGTGTCCAAAGAAGGGCCAGAAGTATACAGAATGGTGTCGTCTGCGCAGAGGTGGATCTGAGAATCACCAGCAGCAAGAGCGACATCATTGTTGTATACAGAGAAGAGAGTCGGCCTGAGAATTGAACCTGTGGCACCCCAATAGAGACTGCCACAGTCCCTCCGATTTGACACACTGAAGTCTATCAGAGAAGTAGTTGGTGAAACAGGCGAGGCAGTCATTTGAGAAACCAAGGCTGTTGAGTCTGCCGATAAGAATGTGGTGATTGAGAGAGTCAAAAGCCTTGGCCAGGTTGATGAATACGGCTGCACAGTAATGTCTCTTATAGATGGCGGTTATCATATCGTTTAGGACCTTGAGCGTGGCTGAGGTGCACCCATGACCCATTCTGAAACCAGATTGCTGAGCGGAGAAGGTACGGTGGGATTTAAAATGGTCTGTAATCTGTTTGTTAACTTGGCTTTCAAAAACCTTAGAAAGGCAGGGTAGGATAGATATAGGTCTGTAGCAGTTTGGGTCTAGAGTGTCTCCCCTTTGAAGAGGGGGATGATCGCGGCAGCTTTCCAATCTTTGGGAATCTCAGACGATACGAAAGAGAGGTTGAACAGGCTAGTAATAGGGGTTGCAACAATTTCGGCAGATCATTTTAGAAAGAGAGGGTCCAGATTGTCTAGCCCGGCTGATTTGAAGGGGTCCAGATTTTGCAGCTCTTTCAGAACATCAGCTATCTGGATTTGGGTGAAGGAGAAATGGGGAGGCTTGGCGAGTTGCTGTGGGGGGTGCAGGGCAGTTGACCGGGGTAGGCGTAGCCAGGTGGAAAGCATGGCCAGCCGTAGAAAATGCCTATTGAAATTCTCCATTATAGTGGATTTATCGGTGGTGACAATGTTTCCTAGCCTCAGTGCAGTGGGCAGCTGGGAGGAGGTGCTCTTATTCTCCATGGACTTTATTGTGTCCCAGAACTTTTTTGAGTTTGTGCTACAGGATGCAAATTTCTGTTTGAAACAGCTAGCCTTAGCTTTCCTAACTGCCTGTGTATATTGGTTCCTAACTTCCCTGAAAAGCTGCATATCACGGGGGCTATTCGATGCTAATGCAGTACGCCACATGATGTTTTTGTGCTCATCAAGGGCAGTCAGGTCTGGAGTGAACCAAGGGCTATATCTGTTCCTGGTTCTAAATTTTTTGAACGGGGCATACTTATTTAAAATGGAGAGGAGGCACTTTTAAAGAATAACCAGGCATCCTCTACTGATGGGATGAGGTCAATATCCTTCCAGGATACCCGGGCCAGGTCGATTTGAAAGGCCTGCTCGCTGAAGAGTTTTAGGGAGCGTTTGACTGTGATGAGGGGTGGTCATTTGACCGCAGACCCATTACGGATGCAGGCAATGAGGCAGTGATCGCTGATATCTTGGTTGAAAACAGCAGAGGTGTATTTGGAGGGCAAGTTGGTTAGGATGATATCTATGAGGGTTCCCGTGTTCTATGAGGGTGCCCCCGTAGGTTCATTGATCATTTGTGTGAGATTGAGGACATCAAGCTTAGATTGTAGGATGGCTGGGGTGTTAAGCATGTCCCAGTTTAGGTCAACTAGCAGCACGAACTCTGAAGATAGATGGGGGGCAATCAATTAACATATGGTGTCCAGGGCACAGCTGGGGGCAGAGGGTGGTCTATAGCAAGCGGCAACGGTGAGAGACTTGTTTCTGGAAAGGTGGATTTTTAACAGTAGAAGCTCGAATTGTTTTGGTACAGACCTGGATAGTAAGACAGAACTCTGCAGGCTATCTCTGCAGTAGATTGCAACTCAGCCCCCTTTCCACGACAGGATGTGAATACATTGGAGGTAAACCTAGGCATTGTTGATGTCACCGCATGTGTGGGAGGTGGAACTAAAGGTTTGGCTAAGCCATATTGAGCAGGGCTAGAGGCTCTACAGTGAAATAAGACAATAATCACTAACCAGAACAGCAATGGACAAGGCATATTGACATTAGGGAGAGGCATGTGTAGCCAAGTGATCATAGGAGTCCAGTGAGTAGTTAGGCAGCTAGCAGGCCAGGGCTAACAAGCTAGCAGAAGGGCCTTAGAGGGACGTCACGACGGAGGAAGTCTGTTATAGCCTAATCGTGCAGTTACATCGAATAGACCAGTCGTGATGGAGTACTAGGGTTCCATGTAGCAAAGGGGTTCAGTCCAATTGGCAAAATAGGTATAGTGGCTGAAGAAATTGGCCGATGGATCTGTGTGTGTGCGTGTGCTTGCGTGCGTGCGTGTTACCTGACAGACCGGCTCCTCCAGTCTGTTCCCCCAAATGTAGATGTGTGTGAGAGTGTTGTTATCCTGCATGGCCCGAGACAGAGACACCAGACCAACAGTAGCTATGTTATTATTGGGGATAGACAACCTGGAGAGACAGTAAGAGAGAGAGGGAGAAGAGAGAGTTGGATAAATCCTGGGTTGTGTTCAGTAGGAACGAAAATGTAGGAAAAGTTTTGAAACAAAGTGAAAAATGTAAGCGCTAACTGAACTTGTCCAATAAGTAACACTCAAGGGTTGGGGGTGGGTTAAAGGTGAGGTGTGTGTGTGTGTATGTGTGTCTCACACTTTGAGGTTGCAGGTGGGCAAGGCGATAGCCTGGCTGAGGTAGAGGGCACCATCGTCTTCGATGCGATTGGACGCCAGGTCCAGAATCTCCAAGGTTCCATTGTTCTTCAGGACCTTTGCTAGACACCGCGCCCCGTCACGAGTCACACGGTTACTGAGCAAAGGACAGACAGAGAGGAGGGGTGTGTGGCGTGAGTAACTATGAGCGTGCTTATGGTGTATGTAAGTATGTGTATGGGCTTTGAGTGTATGACGTTTCTGTGCATGGTGCGTGTGTCTGTGTACGGTGTGTGTGTACCAGCGTAAGTCCAGGTATTTGAGGGTGTAGTTGGTTCTCAGGGCGTCAGTGAGTCTCTCCACTCCATAGTCAGTCATGCCCATCTTTCCCAGGTGCAGCTCCCTCAGACACTGATTAACTACCAACATACCTGACAGATGGACTGCTGTCTCCTCCTATGATAGAGAGAACCTGATGAAGGCAGCGTAGCTGTCGAAACGTGGCTTTACTAAAAGTATTGCATAGTAGCCATTCGAGTTTGCAGCTTTTATTTTCTCAGAAAGAGACAGAGCCACACAAAATATGCACATATGTTCTGACATGGTAGTCTTTCCGAAGACCACATCTTAGTACACGTTGTGTGCAGTGTACCTGGTGGCTGAAGAGTAGAGGTCTGCTGATGTTGACAGATCGGAGGCTCTTGTTGTTGTTCAAGACGATGGCAAACGCTATCACACTCTGAGTCCCCTATGCAGAGAGAGAGCGCGAGACAGTGGCCATGTCCGAATACCCAAACTTGCATCCTAAATAGTAGGCCGTTTGAGCATGAGAGAAAATTATGTTTAATAGTACGCCAAATTGTTGTAAAAATTGAATATACTTTAAATGCCCGGATGTCATACTCATTTTGGCTCTGACAACAGCTCATCAATTACATATGGGGATGCACTACTGAAATCAACAAATAGCGGGAAACAACACATGACAAATTCTCAGTATGCGAAAATAGAATGTTTTATAGTATGTGAATTTTCAAAATACGTGTATCGTTTAAATGCCAGGATGTTATACTAATTTCAGCTCTTCATCTAGTAAAATTCAATGCACACGTTTCCACAATGCACAGGAAGATGTGGTCTGCGAGTGATAGGCCCTGGTTCTCTTCAAGTAACCAAACAACAAAACGAAGCTACTTAATTGGGAAGATGACGAATAGTGAAGCTTCTGCGGTGGTGTTCAAATGCAGGCTAAATATTTGTTGTTCTCCTTAAAATCATACTTTTTTTTTTGTGGATTTCTGTTTTCTCATTTAAAAGTGTTGCTTGTTCTCTTGGCCTTCATCAGAGCTTTTAAAGTAAATACTAAACCATCTTTTGATTTGTGAATGTGTTGGCACTGGGGACGCAGGATGTGGCTGCGGTAATGATGTCATGTTAATCAGGCCTTTTGATTTGAACATATGGATTGTTTTAGTTTTGGGCAGATATCTAAGCTTGGACGTCGGCCCACCACCTTAAGCTTAACCTCGACAAGGTGGAGCTGCTCTTCCTCCCGGGGAAAGCCTGCCCGCTCCAAGACCTCCATCGTGGTTGACAACTCGATGGTGTCCCCCTCCCAGAGCGCCTATAACCTTGGCCTGACCCTGGACAACACCCTGTAGTTATCTGCAAACATCAAAGCAGTGACTCGCTCCTGCAGGTTCATGGTCTACAACATCCGTAGAGTACGACCCTACCCCACACAGGAAGTGGTGCAGGTCCTAAACCTGGCACTTGTTGTTGGCTGGGCTCCGCGCTTGTACCGTCAAACCCCTGCAACTTATCCAGTACACTGCAGCCCACCTGGTGTTCAACCTTCCCAACTTCTCCCATGTCACCACACTCGTCCACACACTCCACTGGCTTGCATCCACCACAAGACCATGGTACTTGCCTATGGAGCAGCAAGAGGAACTGCTACAAACCCTACATCCCAACTCGGACACAGCCAGTATGTGTATGTGAGAGTGTGTGGCGCATGTGTTACCAGGTCAGAGTCGGCCACGTCCAGCTCCTGTAGTGTAGAGTTGACTTGCAGCATGCTGGCGAAGTGCATGGCTCCTACGTTCCCTATCTTATTACCAGTCAGCCTCAGAGACAGGAGGGCATCATTAGACTGGAGATAGTGAAAAACACACACACTTTACATGGTGTATACAAATGGAGAAATCATGTATTGAAGACTTCCTGTATGTTATTTTATGTGGTCTATATAGCTACTGCATAGTGTGTTTATAAATAATGTATATATACAGTTGAAGTTGGAAGTTTACATACACCTTAGCCAAATACATTTAAACTCTGTTTCTTTTTTTTTCTTTTTTTTACAATTCCTGACTTTTAATCCTAGTAACAATTCCCTGTCTTAGGTCAGTTAAGATCACCACTTTATTTTAGGAATGTGAAATGTCAGAATAATACTAGAGAAAATGATTTAATTCAGCTTTTGTTTCTTTCATCACATTCCCAGTGGGTCAGAGGTTTACATACACTCAATTAGTATTTGGTAGCATTGCCTTTAAATTGTTTAACTTGGGTCAAATGTTTCAGGTAGCCTTCCACAATCTTCCACAATAAGTTGTGTGAATTTTGGCCCATTCCTCCTGACAGAGCTGGTGTAACTGAGTCAGGTTTGTAGGCCTCCTTGCTTGCACACACTTTTTCAGTTCTGCCGACAAATTTGCTATAGGATTAGGGTTGGGGCTTTGTGATGGCCATTCCAATACCTTGGCTTTGTTGTCTTTAAGCCATTTTGCCACAACTTTGGAAGTATGCTTGGGGACAATGCCCAATTGGAAGACCCATTTGCGACCAAGTTTTAACTTCCTGACTGATGTCTTGAGATGTTGCTTCAATATATCTACATCATTTTCCTCCCTCATGAAGCAATCTATTTTGTGAAGTGCACCAGTCCCTCCTGCAGCAAAGCACCCCCACAACATGACGCTGCCACCCCCGTGCTTCAAGGTTGGGATGGTGTTCTTTGGTTTGCAAGCCTCCCCTTTTCCCTCCAAACACAATGATGGTCATTATGGCCAAACAGTTATATTATTGTTTCATCATTTCTCCAAAAAGTACAATCTTTGTCCCCATGTGCAGTTGCAAACCGTAGTCTGGCTTTTTTATGGAAGTTTTGGAGCAGTGGCTTCTTCCTTGCTGAGCAGCCTTTCAGGTTATGTCGATATAGGACTCGTTTTACTGTGGATATAGATACTTTTGTACCTGTTTCCTCCAGCATCTTCACAAAGTCGTTTGCTGTTGTTCTGGGATTGATTTGCACTTTTCGCACCAAAGTACGTTCATCTCTAAGAGACAGAAAGCGTCTCCTTCCTGAGCGGTATGACGGCTGCGTTGTCCCATGGTGTTTATACTTGCGCACTATTGTTTTTAGAGATGAACGTGGTACCTTCAGGCATTTGGAAATTGCTCCCAAGGATGAACCAGACTTGTGGAGGTCTACAATTTCTTTTTTGAGGTCTTGGCTGATTTCTTTTGATTTTCCCATGATGTCAAGCAAAGAGGCACTGAGTTTGAAGGTAGGCCTTGATATACATCCACAGGTACACCTCCAATTGACTCAAATAATGTAAATTAGCCAAACAGAAGCTTCTAAATCCATGACATCATTTTCTGGAATTTTTCAAGCTGTTTAAAGGCACAGTCAACTTAGTGTATGTAAACTTCTAACCCAATGGAATTGGGATACAGTGGGATACAATTATAAGTGAAATAATCTGTCTGTTAACAATTGTTGGAAAAATGACTTGTGTCATGCACAAAGTAGATGTCCTAACCGACCTGCCAAAACTATAGTTTGTTAACAAGAAATTTGTGGAGTGGATGAAAAACGAGTTTTAATGACTCCAACCTAAGTGTATGTAAACTTCAGACTTCAACTGTACATACAGTCAAACTCTTTGCAATGTATTCAGCTCCGTCTGTCTGAATGTCGTTACACGTCAGGTCCAGAGAGCGCAGACACACGTTCTCCTGACACAATATAACACACAACAACACACAGCTTAATACACACTTAACAACAGAATGTCTGGATTTTAGGAAATGGGACCAGTGTTCTAATCGACCAGGTTACCTTGAGGAGGTCAGCGAGGTGTCCCGCCCCCTCATCTGTGATGCAGTTGTACCTCAAGTTCAGACCTGTCAATCAACAACACACCTGGATGAACAACAAGACACATGGACATAAGAGTGCATCTCAATATCTACAAGGGAAGTTCTCTCCTCTCCTTCATCTTCACTGATCTAAGCAGGGTCAGCGTTATGGGCGGGCCTTTGGGGGCCTGGCCCGCCCTACCGTACCTCTTTGCCCATCCAAATAAAACATTTTAATATTAATAATTTATTTCACAGAGACGCGCACAGACAGAAAGACATTAATCCAGTTAAAGAATCCAAGTGAGTCAAACAGCTCCCCTCTGTCTCAGTATGTGTAGACCATGTATCTGATGCTGTCTGGACAGTGAAACGGCTCCCCTCTGCCTCAGTATGTGTAGACCACATATCTGATGCTGTCTGGACAGTGAAACAGCTCCCCTCTGTCTCAGTATGTGTAGACCACGTATCTGATGCTGTCTGGACAGTGAAACTGCTCCCCTCTGTCTCAGTATGTGTAGACCACGTATCTGATGCTGTCTGGACAGTGAAACAGCTCCCCTCTTTCTCAGTATGTGTAGACCACGTATCTGATGCTGTCTGGACAGTGAAACAGCTCCCCTCTGTCTCAGTATGTGTAGACCACGTATCTGATGCTGTCTGGACAGTGAAACAGCTCCCCTCTGTCTCAGTATGTGTAGACCACGTATCTGATGCTGTCTGGACAGTGAAACAGCTCCCCTCTTTCTCAGTATGTGTAGACCACGTATCTGATGCTGTCTGGACAGTGAAACAGCTCCCCTCTGTCTCAGTATGTGTAGACCACGTATCTGATGCTGTCTGGACAGTGAAACAGCTCCCCTCTGTCTCAGTATGTGTAGACCACGTATCTGATGCTGTCTGGACAGTGAAACAGCTCCCCTCTGTCTCAGTATGTGTAGACCACGTATCTGATGCTGTCTGGACAGTGAAACAGCTCCCCTCTGTCTCAGTATGTGTAGACCACGTATCTGATGCTGTCTGGACAGTGAAACAGCTCCCCTCTGTCTCAGTATGTGTAGACCATGTATCTGATGCTGTCTGGACAGTGAAACAGCTCCCCTCTGTCTCAGTATGTGTAGACCATGTATCTGATGCTGTCCGGACAGTGAAACTGCTCCCCTCTGTCTCAGTATGTGTAGACCATGTATCTGATGCTGTCCGGACAGTGAAACTGCTCCCCTCTGTCTCAGTATGTGTAGACCATGTATCTGATGCTGTCCGGACAGTGAAACTGCTCCCCTCTGTCTCAGTATGTGTAGACCATGTATCTGATGCTACCCGGACAGTGAAACAGCTCCCTTCTGTCTCAGTATGTGTAGACCATGTATCTGATGCTGTCTGGACAGTGAAACAGCTCCCCTCTGTCTCAGTATGTGTAGACCATGTATCTGATGCTGTCCGGACAGTGAAACTGCTCCCCTCTGTCTCAGTATGTGTAGACCATGTATCTGATGCTGTCTGGACAGTGAAACAGCTCCCCTCTGTCTCAGTATGTGTAGACCACGTATCTGATGCTGTCTGGACAGTGAAACAGCTCCCCTCTGTCTCAGTATGTGTAGACCACGTATCTGATGCTGTCTGGACAGTGAAACAGCTCCCCTCTGTCTCAGTATGTGTAGACCACGTATCTGATGCTGTCTGGACAGTGAAACAGCTCCCCTCTGTCTCAGTATGTGTAGACCACGTATCTGATGCTGTCTGGACAGTGAAACAGCTCCCCTCTGTCTCAGTATGTGTAGACCACGTATCTGATGCTGTCTGGACAGTGAAACAGCTCCCCTCTGTCTCAGTATGTGTAGACCATGTATCTGATGCTGTCCGGACAGTGAAACTGCTCCCCTCTGTCTCAGTATGTGTAGACCATGTATCTGATGCTGTCCGGACAGTGAAACTGCTCCCCTCTGTCTCAGTATGTGTAGACCATGTATCTGATGCTGTCCGGACAGTGAAACTGCTCCCCTCTGTCTCAGTATGTGTAGACCATGTATCTGATGCTGTCCGGACAGTGAAACAGCTCCCCTCTGTCTCAGTATGTGTAGACCACGTATCTGATGCTGTCTGGACAGTGAAACAGCTCCCCTCTGTCTCAGTATGTGTAGACCACGTATCTGATGCTGTCTGGACAGTGAAACAGCTCCCCTCTGTCTCAGTATGTGTAGACCATGTATCTGATGCTGTCCGGACAGTGAAACTGCTCCCCTCTGTCTCAGTATGTGTAGACCATGTATCTGATGCTACCCGGACAGTGAAACAGCTCCCCTCTGTCTCAGTATGTGTAGACCATGTATCTGATGCTGTCCGGACAGTGAAACTGCTCCCCTCTGTCTCAGTATGTGTAGACCATGTATCTGATGCTGTCCGGACAGTGAAACTGCTCCCCTCTGTCTCAGTATGTGTAGACCATGTATCTGATGCTGTCCGGACAGTGAAACAGCTCCCCTCTGTCTCAGTATGTGTAGACCATGTATCTGATGCTGTCCGGACAGTGAAACTGCTCCCCTCTGTCTCAGTATGTGTAGACCATGTATCTGATGCTGTCCGGACAGTGAAACAGCTCCCCTCTGTCTCAGTATGTGTAGACCATGTATCTGATGCTGTCTGGACAGTGAAACAGCTCCCCTCTGTCTCAGTATGTGTAGACCACGTATCTGATGCTGTCTGGACAGTGAAACAGCGCCCCCTCTGTCTCAGTATGTGTAGACCATGTATCTGATGCTGTCCGGACAGTGAAACAGCTCCCCTCTGTCTCAGTATGTGATAGTTCCTATTTGAAAAATCTTTCCAACACTCCCAGCCTCGATAATCACCAAGCTTCGGTGTGAAAGAGCAAAATATCATGATCTGATGATCCCATATATCCAGTGGAAACATAATTAAAAAACACAGCTGTCTGTTCTGAGCTAACTGGCTCAGGAAACTCTGAAGGCCAGGAATAAGTTCACTAGTGACAGCTTCGGCAGGGCCCAGTGATGATTTGATACAATGTTGCACTACACTTGCAATTGTTCAAGTCAAGATGGATATAAAGTGAGGCAGACAGGTGGAGTAGAGAGATTAATTCGATTGAAAAAAACGGAACTTTCATCAAGATTTTTTTTTGTTGTTGTTTTTACTGCTTTAGGCGTATGTATTTTACTTAGTTGACACGGAAGTTATAGGCCTACTGCATAATTGCATTGGCTTATAGGTTATAACGGAGTTCTATGCTCTCATTTCTTTAGTCACCAATAGATCACAGTGTACCAATGTGTCCATATGGCAGAGGCTAGTGCTCTCGCCATAGCTGAATTTGAACTTTTAGATTTTTATCATTTTACTTAAGATTTTTATGATTAACCAAGTGACAATGATTTTGAGAACAAAAACGTTATTATTGAAATGAAACTGGTCCACGAAAAAAAGCATATAACAAATAATCACAATTGACATAAATTGTAAGCTTCCCCAACGTTGCAACTCACGAACTGCCTGGTCTTTACTATTGACACCCGTAACAAAAAATTGTGAACGCGTAAGTGCGTGCACACGTGGGAGGTTCCTCAACAAACGTGCGCAGCTACGAAAATCACCAGTCAAGTCCAACTGATTCGTTCTGGCGCCGGCCGTGGATCTAAGAACCCGACTGGAGAAAGCATATCCCTGTGCTTGCATGTCTACAATGCGTTCACCTATCCTATCCTCTGACTTCGCAGAACAGTGATGAAGGAGAGGAGGATCCCACTTGAGGATTTTGTTAGAATGCAGGCTATCTATGGTCTCAACAGTACACATGTCTATCTACCTGTCACTGAGTCGTTGTCTCGGAGGGTTCTGGACAGAGCGAGAGCATCTTTGTTGGTCACTTGTTCTACCTTTCTCAGCCTGTCGTTCCCAGTCAGTTTGAGTGTGATGTCTCTACGGAATGCAGACAGGCAGGCAGGGCTTGGTAAAGCTCGTTCGTGAGAAACGTGAATGTCAGTATAAGAAGTTGCTTTTGCGGCTAGAAAATGAACTGCAGCGTGCCATGATGCTGCGAACCTACCCCGTCTTCCCCTCCGTCTCTTGCAGGACTTCTAAAATGTATCGATTAGTTCGTAGTTTTAGTTCTTTGCAAACAGAGGAGTAAACATCTGTAATACTTCCCATAGTAGCGAAACTTTAGGCTAGCTATGAAAGCCAAAACACCAGTCAAGGCCAGAGGACAAGGAAATGTTTACATTCCTATGGCAACACAGGCGCGCCCTCGCGCTTGTAAAATCAAAAATGCAAGCGAAGAAACGCGCACCCAACATTCATTAGAATTATTCAATCTCTGATGATAAAAAAACACATTTTTTTAAAACGTTAACTTTCTTCAATCCACACTAATGTAAAATGTTGAAAGGGTCAAATCTAAGCATAGTGGTGCATCTACAGTGCCTTCAGAAAGTATTCACACCCGTTGACTTTTTCAACATTTTGTTGTGCTACAGCCTGATTTTAAAATACATTAAACTGAGATTTTGTGTCACTGGCCTACACACAATACCCAATAATGTCAAAGTGGAGTTATGTTTTTCAAAATGTTTACAAATTAAAATCTGAACCAGCTATGACTGAGCAATCTTGGTATCAGATATGTAAGGGACAGCATGGTCTGTAAAGGGTAGGGACAATAATGACGGGTTTCTATATTGCAATAATTAATCAATATTGAATAAAGATGATTGTTTGAAGAAAAGAGAAAGAATATATATTCCAGGAATCAGTGACAGTGGCTATGTGGTCCCAAATCTGGGATTATGGGGATCTTTTCCAAATTTAAATAAATAACGTTCAACATTGGCCATGCTGTCAATAAAGCATGATTTGTGCCGCGCTCCAAACTGTTAACTCGGAGGATCGCCACGCCACCTTCCTGTTCAAATGAGCCGAGTCCAAAAATGACTTGTATGCTGCTTCATAAATTATGTAATATGCCAGGGAGATATGTATACTGTAGCTAAGAAAATAATACTAAGTGTATGTTGTGTAGTAAGATGTTAGCCCATGTGCCTCACCCTAATAATTTGGTCCATTTACCCCTCTTCATTTCGCCAACTGTTTTGACTGTTCTACTGTAGCCTGAAACCTATTTTAGAGCAATGTAATCAAATCAAATTTTATTAGTCACATGCGTCGAATAGAACACCTTACAGTGAAATGCTTACTTATGAGCCCCTAACCAACAATGCAGTTAAAAAAAATACAGATAAGAATAAGAGATACAAGTACTTAAAGAACAGCAGTAAAATAACAAAAGTGAGACTATATACAGTGGTTTACCGATACAGAGTCAATGTGCAGGGAGCACCTGTTAGTTGAGTTAGTATGTACATGTACATTGGGGCAAAAAAGTATTTAGTCAGCCACCAATTGTGCAAGTTCTCCCACTTAAAAAGATGAGAGAGGCCTGTAATTTTCATCATAGGTACACTTCGACTATGACAGACAAAATGAGAATAAAAAATCCAGAAAATCACATTGTAGGATTTTTAATGAATTTATTTGCAAATTATGGTGGAAAATAAGTATATGCCCCCTTTATTTATCCTACGGTTCTAACTTGGGGTACAGGGAGAGCACTGTAAGAACAGCGCATGCTCTGAATTCTTTCGCTGTACATTTCAAAAGTACAAAACAAATCGATTTATTGACTAGCGCTACATGCGTCCTAGCGTGCTCATTGTCTTAATCGAAATTACGGACAATAACCTGAAACACAAGCCCAAATATAAACTCAGCAAAAAACGAAACGTCCTCTCACCGTCAACTGCATTTATTTTCAGCAAACTAAATGTGTAAATATTTGTTTGAACATAACAAGATTCAACATCTAAGACATAACCTGAACAAGTTCCACAGACATGTGACTAACATAAATGGAATAATGTGTCCCTGAACAAAGGGGGGGTCAAAATCAGAAGTAACCGTCAGTATCTGGTGTGGCCACCAGCTGCATTAAGTACTGCAGTGCATCTCCTCCTCATGGACTGCACCAGATTTGCCAGTTCTTGCTGTGAGATGTTACCCCACTCTTCCACCAAGGCTCCTGCAAGCTCCTGGACATTTCTTGGGGGAATGGCCCTAGCCCTCACCCTCTGATCCAACAGGTCCCAGACGTGCTCAATGGGATTGAGATCCGGGCTCTTCGCTGGCCATGGCAGAACACTGACATACTTGTTTTGCAGGAAATCAAGCACAGAACGAGCAGTATGGCTGGAGGCATTGTCATACTGGAGGGTCATGTCAGGATGAGCCTGCAGGAAGGGTACCACAAGGGAGGAGGATGTCTTCTCTGTAATGCACAGCGTTGAGATTGCCTGCAATGACAACAAGCTCAGTCCGATGATTCTGTGACACACCGCCTCAGACCATGACGGACTCTCCACCTCCAAATCGATCCCGCTCCAGAGTACAGGCCTCGGTGTAACACTCATTCCTTCGACGATTAACGTGAATTCGACCATCACCCCTAGTGAGACAAAACCGCAACTCGTCAGAGAAGAGCACTTTTTACCAGTCCTGTCTGGTCCAGCGATGGTGGGTTTGTGCCCATAGGTGAAGTTGTTGCCGGTGATGTCTGGTGAGGACCTGCCTTACAACAGACCTACAAGCCCTCAGTCCAACCTCTCTCAGCCTATTGCGGACAGTCTGAGCACTGATGGAGGGATTGTGCATTCCTGGTGTAACACGGGCAGTTGTTGTGGCCATCCTGTACCTGTCCCGCAGGTGTGATGTTCGGATGTACCGATCCTGTGCAGGTGTTGTTACACGTGGTCTGCCACTGCGAGGACAATTAGCTGTCCGTCCTGTCTCCCTGTAGCGCTGTCTTAGGCGTCTCACAGTACGAACATTGCAATTTCTTGCCCTGGCCACATTTGCAGTCCTCAGCATGCCGAAGGCACGTTCACGCAGATGAGCAGGGACCCCGGGCATCTTTCTTTTGGTGTTTTTCAGAGTCAGTAGAAAGGCCTCTTTAGTGTCCTACGTTTTCATTACTGTTACCTTAATTGCCTACTGTCTGTAAGTTGTTAGTGTCTTAATGACCGTTCCACAGGTGAATGTTCATTAATTGTTTATGGTTAATTGTACAAGCATGGGAAACAGTGTTTATTAAACCCTTTACAATGAAGATCTGTAAAGTTATTTGGATTTTTACAAATTATCTTTGAAAGACAGGGTCCTGAAAAAGGGACATTTCTTTTTTTGCTAAGTTTACACTGGAGTTGCTTACCGAGACAACATCGAATGTTCCGGAGTGGCCTAGTTACAGTTTTCACTTAAATCGGCTTGACATTGCTAGCAATGATCAACAACCAACTTGTCAGAGCTTGAAGAATTTTGAAAATAATAATGTGCAAATATTGTACAATTCAAGTGTGCAAAGCTCATAGAGACTTACCCAGAAGGATTCACAGCTGTAATCACTGCTAAAGGGGATTCTAATATGTATTGACTCAGGGGTTGTAACACTTATCTAATCAAGTTATATACAGTTGAAGTCGGAAGTTTACATACACCTTAGCCAAATACATTTAAACTCAGTTTTGTTTTACAATTCTTGACATTTAATCAGTCACAATTCCCCATCTTAGGTCAGTTAGGATCACCACTTTTTTAAGAATGTGAAATGTCAGAATAATAAAGAATTATTTATTTCAGCTTTTATTTCTTTCATCACATTCCCAGTGGGTCAGAAGTTTACATACACTCAATTAGTATTTGGTAGCATTGCCTTTAAATTGTTTAACTTGGGTCCCATGTTTCTTGTAGCCTTCCACAAGCTTCCCACAATAAGTTGGGTGAATTTTGGCTCATTCCTCCTGACAGAGCTGGTGTAATTGAGTCAGGTTTGTAGGCCTCCTTGCTCGTACACTCTTTTTCTGTTCTGCCCACAAATTTGCTATAGGATTGAGGTCAGGGCTTTGTGATGGCCACTCCAATACCTTGACGTTGTTGTCCTTAAGCCATTTTGCCACAACTTTGGAAGTATGCTTGGGGTCATTGTCCATTTGGAAGACTCATTTGCGACCAAGCTTTAACTTCCTGACTGATGTCTTGAGACGTTGCTTCAATATATCCACATAATATTCATTTCCTCATGATGCCATCTATTTTGTGAAGTGCACCAGTCCCTCCTGCAGCAAAGCACCCTCACAACATGATGCTGCCACCCCTGTGCTTCACGGTTGGGATGGTGTTCTTCAGCTTGCAAGCCTCCCCCTTTTCCCTCCAAACATAACGATGGTCATTATGGCCAAACAGTTCTATTTTTGTTTCATCACACCAGAGGACATTTCTCCAAAAAGTGCAATCTTTGTCCCCATGTGCAGTTGCAAACTATAGTCTGGCTTTTTTATGGAAGTTTTGGTGCAGTGGCTTCTTCCTTGCTGAGCGGCCTTTCAGGTTATGTCGATATAGGACTAGTTTTACTGTGGATATAGATACTTTTGTACCTGTTTCCTCCAGCATCGTCCTTTGCTGTTGTTCTGGGATTGATTTGCACTTTTCGCACCAAAGTACATTCATCTCTCGGAGACAGAACGCATCTCCTTCCTGAGCGGTATGACGGCTGCGTGGTCCCATGGTGTTTATACTATTGTTTGTACAGATGAACGTGGTACCTTCAGGCATTTGGTAATTGCTCCCAAGGATGAACCAGACTTGTAGAGGTCTACAAAATGTTTTATGAGGTCTTGGCTGATTTCTTTAGATTTTTTCCATGATGTCAAGCAAAGAGGCACTGAGTATGAAGGTAGGCCTTGAAATACATCCACAGGTACACCTCCAATTGACTTAAATTATGTCAATTAGCCTATTAGAAGCTTCTAAAACCATAACATACTTTTCTGAAATTTTCCAAGCTGTTTAACAGCACAGTCAACTTTGTGTATGTAAACTTCTGACCCACTGGAATTGTGATACAGTAAATTATAAGTGATGCAGTGAATTATGTCTGTAAACAATTGTTGGAAAATGACTTGTGTCATGCACAAAGCAAATGTCCTAACCGACTTGCCAAAACTATAGTTTGTGGAGCGGTTGAAAAACGACTCCAACCTAAGTGTATGTAAACGTCCGACTTCAACTGTAAGTGTTGTATTTTTCACATATATATTTTTTTTTACTCATCTTAGAATGTTTTTTCCAATTTGACATTACAGAGTATATTGTGTAGATCATTGACACAAAATTACAATTAAATCCATTTTAATCCCACTTTGTAACACCAATTTTTGGGGGGGAAAATCAAGGTGTGTGAATAAAGAATAGAGCTGTTGAATTAAAAACCTTGACTTTTCATAAATATCCATCCATCTCAATACTACCTCTAGATTCCATAAGACATTAAACCCCATGTTACTGAGACGTGGGATTAAAACCAGAACATTGAACATAGGACGATTCAGGATGTGTAGAGAAATGCAAAGCCAGGAGATGGTGAGCCTGGCTGTTCTGTGGGTAGGTCCTCAGTGATTATCTCTAGTAATAAACATTTCAAACATACAATAAAATAAATGTTTAGATCTGAATGAGTTCATTTCATTAAAAGATGGAGTGAATTACAAAAAGTTATGCACTCACTACTGTAAATCGCTGTGGATGAGAGCGTCTGCTACATTACTAAAATGTAAATGTAATTACATATATGATTTGTCAACATCCACACTATTCACAGTTCTATATCTGACACTACAGCTGATTCATATTGGATCCTGTAGGTCCCGTTGATCCATTCAAAAAGGTTGGATCCACTCCAAGCCTGAGAGAGTTATGTTAGGATCTGGGTGAGGGGGTCAGAGGTGGTTGAGTCAGGGGTCAGGGCAGGGGTCATTGTCCAAAGTTCTAATGATGATGATCTGCTCCATGTCTTCGACAGGGTAGGCTGGATCACAGTGGGAGAGTGAGGAAGAGAAGTTGGAGGAAGATGTACGCAACTGTTCTACTAGAACACTGAGAGGGTTTGGGCTCAAGTTAGGGGTCGTTGGTTCAGGGTTGTCTGGCTCCTCGGGGTCATGGTTGTCTGCCTCCTCGAGGTCAGGGTTGTCTGGCTCCTCGAGGTCAGGGTTGCGTGGCTCCTCGAGGTCAGGGTTGCCTGGCTCCTCGAGGTCAGGGTTGCCTGGCTCCTCGAGGTCAGGGTTGCCTGGCTCCTCGGGGTCAGGGTTGCCTGGCTCCTCGGGGTCAGGGTTGCCTGGCTCCTCGGGGTCAGGGTTGCCTGGCTCCTCGGGGTCAGGGTTGCCTGGCTCCTCGGGGTCAGGGTTGCCTGGCTCCTCGGGGTCAGGGTTGCCTGGCTCCTCGGGGTCAGGGTTGCCTGGCTCCTCGTGCATGGGGCTGGGCGCATCGCGGGAGATTAGCCCCTGGTGGTCGATAGGAATGTTGTGGAGGAGAACCCATTCTGGAACCGCCATTGGAACTGGAGAACACACACACAGGTTAACATAGATGGCCAAAAGGATAAGTTGACACACACACACATCTCACCTAAGTGTTGTCTCTCTTGGTGTTTCTTCAGGCTGCTCAGGCCAGCGTAGGTGTTTCCACACAGCTCACATGTCACACGCTGCTTAACAGCTGAGTCTCCACCTACACACATACAGCAAACACACACACCCAAATCTTTCCCCATTCTTTACAACTAGGCCCAGGAGTCTTTCCTGGTCAAGTCACATGGTCAGGAAAAACTCAGCAACATCTATAATCTCCATATCAACTCCTTTATCAGTCTATCCATCTTCTACCTTCTTCCCACTACACTTCTATATGGTCCCTTCTTCTCCATCCTCTATTCTTTACCTACATCTCTCTCTCTCTCCTCTTCCAAGTGACTCTCTCCATCTTGTGTTTACTCTCCACTCCAGGACAGGTGCCCTTCTAGAACACAGTAGATCTACACAACTAACAGACAGCTTGCTTGTCATCTTTTCCCTTGGATAGATTTAAGTATTCAAAGTGGTTGGTTCTCACGTGTGTGTGTTCGGTAGACTCACCGTTGTGGATGCGGGAGTGTTTGTTGAGTTCTCGTTTGGTAATGAAGGCCTTCTGACACACCAGACACTCGTGTGGAGCTTCACCTGGAAAACACACAGAAACACAGACGCGCACACACACGTCAGAGAATACAGGGACATATGATCACACACACACGTCAGAGAATACAGGGACACATGATCTCACACACACACGTCAGAGAATACAGGGACATATGATCACACACGTCAGAGAATACAGGGCCACATGATCTCACACACACACACGTCAGAGAAAACAGGGACACATGATCTCACACACA
The DNA here is from genome assembly GCF_045791955.1 of Oncorhynchus clarkii lewisi. NCBI lineage: Eukaryota > Metazoa > Chordata > Actinopteri > Salmoniformes > Salmonidae > Oncorhynchus > Oncorhynchus clarkii. Next base: position 16,339,947 of record NC_092157.1, on the reverse strand, counting down.
CACGTCAGAGAAAACAGGGACACATGATCTCACACACACACGTCAGAGAATACAGGGACACATGATCACACACACACAACCAATACTAATTTAACTGGTAATGTTTCTCTTTGCTTCAGTGTGTTACCTGTGTGTTTGCGTTTGTGTGTGATGAGAGAGGAAGAGACGGAGAAGGCCATCCCACAATCGTCACATTGGTAAGGTTTCTCTCCTGTGTGGATCCTCATGTGATAGGTCAGAGTGCTGGCCTGGGCAAAACCCTTCCCACACTGTTCACACACATACGGCTTCTCTCCACTGTGCTTCCTATATGGACACACACATGGACACACACACAGGTAGATAGATACACACAAATAGGTCTTCTCTCCACACATGCATGCACACTCAGACACACACAGTCCTACCTGCAGTGTATCTTGTAGTTAGATGAGGTAGCGAACTGCAGCCCACATTGTTCACAGGTGTAAGGTTTCTCTTCTCCGTGGTACATTCGACAGTGAGCCACCAACTGACACTTCTGGGCAAAACCCTTGTCACACTGAGAACATGCAAACGGCTTCTCTCCTAGAAAGGCAGAGAGACAGTTAGGTTGTCTCACACCTGTACGTGTATGCGGAGGAGTGTGTGTGTGCGTCTTACCCGTGTGTATGCTAGCTATGTGTGTGTCTCTTACCTGTGTGTATGCGGAGGTGAGTCTTGAGCTGGTTTCCCTGTGTGAAGGCTCGGGAACAGAAGAGACACTGGAAAGGTTTCACTCCTTTATGGATCCTCATGTGTCTCCTCAGGCTACTGATCTCAGAGAACTCTTTGTTACACTCAGCACACACTGGCTTCTCTTTCACCTGTTGGTTCTTCAACCCAGCCTTCCACTCATCCCCCTCTCCATCGCTCAATCTGCTCTCCTTCAGTTTCCCTCTTCCTCTGCCTCTCCCTCTCTTCTTTCCTCTCCTCTCTCCACTGCTCCTCCTTTGCCTCTTGACAGGTTTCAATGATGAAGGGCTGAGGTCTGTCTCATTCTCCTCAACGATCTGAAGGTCTGACACCTTCAACGACAGATCTCTCCTCATTCCTCCTCCCCTCCCCCTTCCCCTCCCCCTTCCTCTCCCCCTGCCCCTCTGAGGCTGGGGGACTGTTGCGTCATCTTGGGTGTCGTCATGGCTAGGTGATGTTGGGTTGCTAGGCAAGGTTTGGTTTCGAGGTGTGGCCTTGGGCTTTCTTCCCTTTCTTTTCCTCGCTCCTCTTCGGGGGGATGTTGGGGGGCTTGGGGAGGGAGGGGTGTACTCTGGATCTCCCCGCTCTTCTTCCTCCTCCCTCTCTACCGAGCCCCCTCCAGAAACGCAGGACAAGGGCTTGAACGCCTCTGGGCTGGGGGGTGAAGCTAAGCAATGGGGGGAGGTGGTAGGTGAGGCTGACTCTATCCTCATCTCCCGTTGGCTGTCAGACTTGTCTATCAGGTGACGCTCTGCCTCCCTCATCCCCAGGAACACCGCCGCTCCCAGCACGGCCTCCGACCCATCACTGTTATCATGGCAACCACAAATAAACAAGAGATCAATAACTAAAACAGATAAACAACAGATTAACAACAATATCGGATCCTACATAGCACAGGAGTTTGGTGGCACCTTAATTTGGGAGGACGGGTTCATAGTAATGGCTGGAATGGTATAAAAGGAATGGTAATCGAACTCATCAAACACATGCTTTCCATGTGTTTGATACCATTCCATTCACTCCATTCCTGCCCTCAGCAGCCTCCTGTGATACATAGTTATTGTGATGGTATGATGGTGGTGTAGTCATATTATACAAAGGGAGTAGTAGGGGCGCTTACACACCTTTTGATTTGATGAATAGTATTGCCACACCTATTGCTAAATTAGCTTCGTACACATCAGTGTAGTGATGTACCTACCTGTCAGTGAGTAGTTCTCCAGAATAGATGTATTTCAGCAGGGTGTTCAGGGCCTGCTCACTGACAAACTCCGGGTTAAGGGTTGTGACCAGGTGACCTCTGTCAGGCAGTGCGGAGAAGAACCCGCTGAACGCCGCCAGGACATTACGGTGCGCTCGGAACAGCGTGTCGCCCACGACGACCGTAATGTCACACAGAACGTTGCTTTCCCGCTGCCAACGCAGCTGCTCCAACAGGTGCTCGCTGTGGGCCAGCTGTGACATTACTGCTTCCGGGTTCACGCTGGGGTCAAACTGCAGGAAGGGGAATTAATTTCAACCGGATAGTTTTTTAACTAACAATGCAATACCTTTACTAAAAGGTCTTCATGTCAGAGGAGATAGTGTGCTTGCAAGGTTGTTGCTGTTTATATTTGAGAAAGGCTAGGACAGGTCCAACCTCAAACTGACAGTATTTAAAGGGGAAATCTACATCAATTTCTGGACGTATAAATGAATTATATATCCTCAAGGATTCTTGAAGAATATATCTTAGAAATGCCTAATGAGCTCAGTTCAACTGTCACACTACATCAGAACCTAAAATATAAGCTTGTTTAACTCCAATGTTTGTAAACATTGTAAATATAAACAAACACTGTAAAACCTAAAAACATGATTAAAACTATGTTGATATCTTGGATGGTCAGTCCTTGCATCCATATTCGTATGAATTTCAGAGTGGTTACATTTCTCCATGTCCAGCCCTTATCTTTTTACCAAAACATTATTGTTTAAACAGTCAATCTTTTCTCTCCCAAAATAATAATAGCTTATCCATCTACCATTCTAGTTCTTTCCTTCTCTCTCCCTCAGCAAGATACACATAACACATTTACATAAACACACATGTACTCACCCTTTATAATAATGTTAATGTTTGGTTGAAAGTGTGTATCGGGTGTTCTGTTGGGATAAAAATAAGTGATTGAAAGGAATACACAATTACAACCACAACACTCATCTCATCGAACAGTTTAGCCAACATTATGAAAATAAAAGTTCCTCAGTTCCATAGCTAACTGCCCTACAGCTAACCGCGAAAATAAGCTACGTTCTGTTGAACCATTACTCATATATCAATTTAATTGTGAATCATTTCCTATGCTATAATTATAAATGTACATTAAGATAAACGTTTATGAAGTTTGAAACCATTTAATCTCTCTTAAAATGTTGATTTCGCAGATAAATTACTGTTAATAACAAAGCGCTCTTATTTCGAAATACGACGAGCGCGGTAAACTAGCGAAGTTAGTCCATTTTAAAATGACGAGGCATTCAGGAGGGTAACCACATGTGCAAATATAACATTAAAAACCTATGAAATGTAGAAATAGAGCATATAGACGGATTTAAATGTGTAAAATGAAAATACCGTATTTTATAAACGCTTTTACGAAGTAGCCATTTTCGGATGACGTCAGACCACGACTCCAGTCCACTGCTCAGGTCTCGCGTTGTTTGAAAATATACATTAAAACGTTTATATGAAGTGGAAAGACAAACTGGTTCATGTCTCTGTATTGAATAGAAATCATATTTACAATCCAAACAGGAACGTGACAGTGCATTTATTTAGTACTGTACAGAACAATCTCTACTTTCTTGCGGTTTGTGCCCAACAATGTTTGTACCGTTTTGTGCTGCTACCATGTTGTGTCGCTGCCATGCTATGTTGCCATGCTATGTTGTCGTCTTATGTCTCTTGTCGTGATGTGTGTTTTGTCCTATATTTTTAATCCCAGCCCCCATCCACGCAGAGGCCTTTTGGTAGGCCGTCATTGTAAATAAGAATCTGTTCTTAACTGACTTGCGTAGTTAAATAAAGATTAAATAAAAAATAAATAAAACAGTGTAGAGAAATAACAAAAACATGAACAACATTGAGTCCAATCTTTAAAATGTAATTGAGCTAATCTTCATAAAGCTAAAAAATAAACATTGTAATATCAACTCTACTGTTTCCCTTTATTAAAATACAACCAGTTGTCCATGTATGATGCAGTATTCAGTTTTATTTAGTTAACAGCAACATTGCAGCCTGGGAGGGTTGAAGATCAGGGTTGGTGGATTGAGGTTTGATTAGTGTGTGTGTTTTTGTGAATGTGTGCGTGTAGGTAGTATGTAGGTAGGTATGCATGCGTATATATGTATGTATGTGTTACAGAGGAGGAAGGCCTATGTGGTGCACGTTGCAGTATGGCTGTATGAGGTATCTGGCAGTAGACCAGAGGATATCGGTGCAGCTGAGTCCAGTACAGTGGTCGTAGCAGCCAGGGACCATGGAGACCAGCACACCCAGAGGAGCCAGGAAACCCAGGGTGAAACCTCCTGCTGCCTTGACACCTCCCACCAGATCTGACAACACACCTCTCTTCTTCTGTAACAGCTGTTTCTCCTCCTTGACCTCCTCATCTTTCTTCTCATTCTCCTCTCTTTCTATCCTCTCCTCCACTCTCTGCTTCTCCTCTTTCTCTACCCTCTCATCTCTTTGCTCCTGCACCTCCTCATCAGAGGACTCATCCTGGGATAGGAAGTGAACACATACATTTCGCAACAGAGCATCTCCCTAGTGTGTGTGAAGGCAGCCTGCCTCCCAGCTAAGTCCTACCCAACCCTAAGCTCACACTGTCCTGTAGTACTACCTGATCACCAAACAGTGAAGACAACACTACAGACAAGCACTTCTGCACTTTGGGGGAAGATGTGAAAAGAGTGATCGGTCATATGTTGTGTGTATGCGACCCACCATCCTACGTGGCAGTAGACCCATTTCCTCCGCTAGAGAGATGGAGCGCTGAGTGGCTGCAGACAGAGTCCCATCTAACGCCATGTAACGCCCCTCTCCTCCATTACTAAAAACAGAGAAAGAGAGAGGGAAAGACAGGGGGAAAGAGAGAAAGGGTATTAAAAAAAGAGAGGGTATTACAAAGAGCGTGCCACAATTAGAGAGTGATTGTGTGAGAGATGTTATGATTGAGTGTGTGTGTGTTACACTAGGGCCTCTGCCAGTTGGCTCTCCAGATCCTTCATCTTCTCCTTTAGATCCTGAGAACAGAGAAACACACAACATAAAGCCCACAGTGTGTATCAGTTAGATGTATGAGGTCTACATCAGGCATATGTAAAATGTGTGTGTGTGTTGTACCTGTGCGATGGAGGAGTACTCTGTGAGTGACTGCTCCAGCTGCTCAATAACAAAGTCCTTCTGTAGGGGAGACACACAAAGAGATGTTGGGGACTGGCCAGCCAGCTAATAGACTACAATGGACCTAATTTAAACTGGCAAGTCATGTGGCATGTCTAAAGAACATTTATTGGGAATTTAGGGAATATTTGAAATGTAAACATTATTTTCAATATGTAGTTATCACATACCTTATGTATGACCTCATACCTCTGATCCAGGGCGAGTCTGCTCTCCTCTAGCCGTAGCTGTTTCACGCACACACACGCACACACACACACACACACACTTAATAGTTGGAGTGGAACAAAAGCGTGTGGCCTCCCAGGAACACAATCACCGCCCTGTGATCTGGTGGAAGGACTACAATCACCACCCTCTGATCTGGTGGAAAGACCACAATCACCCTCCCGCAACAATCACCCTCCCATGATCTGGTGGAAAGACCACAATCAACGCCCCCCCACCCCCCTGTGATCTGGTGAAAGGACCACAATCCCTCCCTGTGATCTGGTGGAAGGACCACAATCACCCCCCCCTCCCTGTGATCTGGTGGAGGGATATCAATCCCACCCCTGTGACCTGGTGAAAGGATATCAATCCCACCTGTGACCTGGTGGAAGGATATCAATCCCCCCGTGATCTGGTGGAAGGATATCAATCACCCCCCTGTGATCTGGTGGAAGGATATCAATCACCCCTGTGATCTGGTGGAAGGATATCAATCACCCCCCTGTGATCTGGTGGAAGGATATCAATCACCCCTGTGATCTGGTGGAAGGATATCAATCACCCCCCTGTGATCTGGTGGAAGGATATCAATCCCACCTGTGATCTGGTGGAAGGATATCAATCACCCCCCTGTGATCTGGTGGAAGGATATCAATCACCCCTCTGTGATCTGGTGGAAGGATATCATCACCCTCCTGGTGGTATCAGATGATATCCGAGCATGTATGTGTGCTACCTGTAAGGCCTGTAGAGCATTGCTGAGGTCAGCGATCTTCTTCTTGTCAGTGGCTCTATCTGGTATAATACGGGACATCTAAGGAGAGGGAGAGAGACAGAGAGACACACAGGGAGAGAACAGAACAGAACAGTTCAGTGATGTTTTGAGGACAACAAATTAATATTATGCATCCATGTTGGCTGGCCAGTGAAACATTCAGTTTGTATGTTCTGACAGGGTCAGAGGTCAAGGCTTAGAGGTCATCATACCTCACTGCCAATGGTCTCGATCTGGTCTTCCAAAATCTCCTTCTCTTTCTCCTGCCGGAACAAGGGATGAAAACAACATCAGTTTATCAACACTCTATATCTTTCCTAGACACTTCCTAACCGTATATATGGTTTCTTGGTTACTATTGCTCTACACCACTTCATGGTAACCCACCAGTTGTTTGATGTAGGACTCCAGGTTGCCCGTAGCGCTGTCCTTCTCAGCTGATAAGCTCCGGATCTCCTCCAGCTCATCCATCAGCTGCTCTGCATCATGGATCGACTGCTTCATCCTGACAAACACACACAAATAATGATGAACATTTTGATTGATGGTTACATTTGACCAGGTTGTGCAGTGCAGTGTGTCTGCATGGTTGCTACTGTTACCCTTTAACTTGGTTGCACAATGCAGCGTTCTCAGTGCGTAGCAGTGTGTTGTTGTCATCGGCTAACTCCACTGTTCTCTGCAGCTCTGAGTTCAATTGCTTTAGTCTGCTTCGGGAATACACCAACTCTGCTAGAACGTCACTCCTCTCCTCTGCACTCCTACAACACACATTAGAAAGTAGTTAATACACCAACTCTGCTATCACAACAGCACTACAACAGGCAATGGGAGTTGTCTGGGGCACTCACAGGTCTGCAGAGTTGAGGATTCTCTCCTCCTCTGACACGAACAGCCTGACAAACTCATCATTTTGCATACCTACACAGGGGACAGGAAAGAAGAGAGAAAGGACCAAGAGTTACCAATACTTCACTGATGTGCCAATGAATCTGACTACCAGCTGAATGTTTGGAACATCAAGAGCCATAGAGAGGAAGAATCAGAATTGGAAAGAATGGCCGATTGCCCGACCAGTCGACTCTCACCAGTAGAAGAGGGCGTGACCACTAGCCCTCCCTCATCCTCCCATTGGCCTTCTTCTGCATGCCCCTGGTACCAGCCCCACCGTTCATCCTCCCATTGCCGTTGCCCATGGTGAGCGTTGAGGAGAGCCGGGAGGTCGAGCACCGAGCATGATGTCACACCGTGGGAGCCACAGCCCTGTAGACCCAGCTGCTGCAGCTGTCCCGCCTACATTAGAACCACAACTTCCTTAGGAAAGGCTTTCAGTCTACATACAAAACTCTCAAAGAGCTAACAAATTACTATAAAGCAAAAACAATAGCAGGATACTAGTACAGTATTCAGGTGAGCTTTATTGACATTAAACTGAAATAACCCAATGTTGCCACAGCAATAAAAAAGGCAGAATATGAACATATTCTAGCTACAGACTTCTAGATATTACCTCAATGGGGAAGGAGACGGTCCTGCGCAGCATTCTCCTTCCAAGCCTCAATGCCAATGGAAATCTTTGTCCCCCTTGAGAGAGAATCAGAACACTTCACACTATTTCTAGGATTCAGACAGTGTTGTTTAGTCAGCTCTACTGATAAAAGTATTGTGGTATAATTTGCAATAAAATCAAGTCTGGAGATAAAGGCATGTTAATAGCTACATACTTGGAAAGCTACATAATTTCTGAGCTTGAAAAAGAATGTCAAATAAGTACAGCGTGCGTTTATGAAGTCATAGTATAAACATCGCCTTGATGTCGTCACAGTAGCTAACAAAGGACAAGCCTCCAAAGGCTAAGCTAAGTAGCTAGCTAGCTGTCATTTTCAACAGCCTGAAAGCGAACAACTGATGTTTTAGCTAGGAAAATGTGTTCAATTTCAGTCTCCAGCTACTTGTAAGCAATGTTGTTACTTGTATCTCTTAGTTAGCTAAGCTAACTTTAGTAAACATTAATTGCGACCCAGATTGCGATCCTGAGCTATCTAAAACTGTTAGCTACCTAACCAAGCTATCTAATGAATATGTTTCCATCAATTAGCTTTGTAATATATTATTGGCCGATTCATGTCTTTGTTGATTAAATACAATTATTTTAACTAGCTAATTATTCCAGTTCCATGTAACTACTCACCTGTCTCTCTCACCAAACAACCGTGGGCCACTGCCCTGGGCACAAGCAACTCAACATCTAGCCAATCAGTGCTCAGTTTCATTATTGTCCCCTCACTTGACTGATCACCCACCTCAACAGTCACCAGTCCAGTAGTAATACATTTTGGCCAAGCACTTTACACTCTTTTACGACTTAGAAGTTATTAAATATGTCTAAAGTTTTCAGACTAGCTTCGACCACAATTGAATGGACTGCCTGAGTTGGACATCTTGCAGAACTTTTCTCAACACTGCCAATATTTTCACAATGTGGTTGTCGGATTGTTGTTGTGTAATATATTAAAAACGCATGTCATGTCCATACAGACCTCAGTTTATTTATTTATTTAACCAGGCAAGTCAGCTAAGAAGAAATTCTTATTTTCAATGACGGAGGAACAGTGGGTTAACTGCCTGTTCAGGGGCAGAACGACAGATGTTGTCACCTTGTCAGCTCGGGGGTTTGAACTTGCAACTTTCCGGTTATTCCGGTTATTAGTCCAACGCTCTTAACCATTAGTCCTACGCTGCCGCCCCAAGCCAATGATTTGTATAACTAACACAAGATAGAATAGAGCCAGTCGTGTCCAAATAGCAAATTGATCAGTGAGCACAACATACAGTGCTAGTGAGATCCTGTTGGCGCGTTCAAGCATTTATTTTTATATTTTCCTTAGGAACGCCTTGTCTGTGAAGTGCGCATGTGCAATAACTCAATTCGCCCTTCTAAACAGCGCATATTTGCCTTACTCCTTTAAATCTCCATAATGTTTCAAATGTAGGTGCTACAAGGCAGAAATTGGTGTCACATGAAGCTTTACCATTTGCTCTGTAATGTGAATAGTATATTGATTTCAATACAAATTTTCTTGCATTTATTTATTAATATAACAAAATATAAACATGAATGTTGGCTAATATTTCAATATATTGTTGATCATAAAATAGCCTACTCTATAGATCCAGAGTGGGATCTCTGCTACTTTTAGAGTTATGACCAATTTGCAAACGTTACCAACAGAGGGAATGTGAAAAGGGGTTAAAAATGGTCGCCCTCTGCTGGTGATTTGAAGGATGTGTTATGAAGCAAAAGGAGAGCTGTTTTTCGTATTTTTTAAAATTGAACCCTTATTTAACTAGGCAAGCCAGTTAAGAACACATTCTTCTTTACAATGATGGCCTACCCCAGCCAAACCCAGACGACGCTGGGCCAATTGTGAAATTTCTCAGAGTATAAAATGGGGCATAACTTTAAAACTATCAGAGATCCCACTCTGGAAATGTGATATGCCTGTACAGTATATTATGTTAAACAATATATAGAAACATTTGCCAAATATTCTTTATATTTTTAAATATTCATATATATATATATATATATATGAATGTGTATGTAATATATGTGTATGTAATATATGTTTTGTCACATAAATGAATATAATACAATTGTCTGCTACACCAGGTTGATGTGTCAGATGAGAGATATTGGAGAAAGGTTGATCATGGACATTTGGCAGAGTGCTGTGTGATCATGTTAACATCTCGTTTCTCCAAGAGAGCTGAGTGGCTATTGACTGAGAAAATATGCAGCCTTTGCAGGTACTGTGTGTCTTTATATGTATATAATGTATTAACTACACAGTAGTCTCAATTCCATCTCAATTACCACTAACATTATGTGTGAGATTGCTGTGTGTTTTGTGTCTGATCATGTGTTTATGTGGCTAGGTACTGTGTGTTGTCCTGGTCACCTCATCGGTTGCACATGCTCAGACCGTTCACCTGGGAAGATGCCCCACACCCCCAATTCAACAGGACTTCAACGTCATCAAGATAACTGCACGCACAGTGTTAATTGAGATGGAATTTATCACACATTAACACACACACACACACACACACAGTAAAAAAGTCATAGTAACTCAAAATAACTTCTAGATGGTGTGTAATACCTGGGCAGGTGGTATGAGGCAGAGAAGCTGCCTGCTGTATTTGAGAGAGGGAAGTGCCGACAGGCCACATACTCACTACTCCACGATAGAACTCATACACTCACGTCACAGACTGTATGAAATCAGTCAAACCATAAACATGAACACTCATAACCAGATCTTCTTCAAAGGTGAGATGTGGTACCGGTCCCAGTCCCAACTACACCTAGCTCCTAGCCCCAAACCAACCCTGAAGCCCCTGCCCCTTAGCCCCCAACCCTAGCCCCTACCTCACCTGTCTCTCTGTGTGTGTCTAGGTTCACCAGGTGATCCATACTTGGTTCTGTCTACAGACTACAGAAGTTTCTCTTTGGTCTACTCCTGCACAGACTTCCTTATCAATTTCTAACGGAATATGATTTTGGAATTGACTGCTGTAGTTGAATACATTGATTCTCAATAAAGTATTGGAATGTGAATTGATTTATTTGGTTTGTTCCGTCGACGTTGCCTGGATCGTTTCCTGGACACGATCGTTGCCAAGGGATGTCATCAGCCGTCTCCATAGTGACCTGGAGGCCATCGGTGTCAACCTCAGATGCCTCACAGTGTCAGACCAGACGTCCTGTGACACTGTGGCCTGAGAACAAACAAGCACACACACACAGCTTAGAACGGTAACTACACTCTGAAAAAATTGTTACAAAAGGGTTCTTTGGCTGTCCCCATAGGAGAACCCGTTTTGGTTCCACGTAGAACCCTTTTGGGTTCCATGTAGAACCCGCTATGGAAAGGATCCTACATGGAACCCAAAAGGGTTCTACATGGAACCAAAAGGGTTTCCCTATAGTCCCAGTCAGTATTGAATAGAACGTTGCGGCCGTGCCCGCCTGTGTGGAAAACAACCCGTGGTTACCTTGGTTACCCTATTTGCTCACGGCAAAAACCTGACCTTTTTCAAATTCTATTTTCTTGTTGTCTGCTTGTTTTAGTCAATTACAAAACAACATTTAAGAAAGGCCAATTGAGTCCACTAGTCTTACTCACAGACAACTACCCTATGTCTTGACCTCTTTCTCCAGATGAAATACTGCGACTCGTGATGTTCGGCCGCCCGACATCCTGCCCACTTGACCCCATCCCCTCATCCCTTCTCCAGACCATCCCTGACCACTGGATGCATCCCCTCTGACTTCAAGATAGCCAGAGTTGCTCCCCTCCTCAAGAAACCAACACTCAACCCCTATGAAGTAAAAAAACGACAGAACGGTGTCCCTTCTTTTTTTCAGCCAAAACCCTTGAGTGTGTTTCTAGTGTTTCTGACCAACACTCTAGTTATCTCTCTCAGAACAATCTTCTTGACTCTAACCAGTCAGGCTTCAAGGCGGCTCACTCAACTGGGACCACTCTTCTCTGTGTCACAGAGGCTCTCTTTGGATGTTGGTCCACCACCTTAAACTCAACCTCAAAAAAACAGCGCTGCTCTTCCTCCCAGGGAAGGTCTGCCTGCTCCAAGACCTCTCCATCACGGTTGACAACTCCTTGGCATGACCCAACACCATCATTCACTACAAACATCAAAGCAGTGACTTGCTCCTGCAGTTTCATGTTCTACAACTATGGCTGTTGCATTGACTGTATCACAGCCACACCTGCAGTCACAAACCTTTGGTCACAGTAATCTCATCCAAAACTGTGCAAATTAACGACACTGATGGGTAGCCTACCAAACGGTCCTTGCACTCAGCTATTGTAACTCTAATCAATCTCAAAACACTTCATGATTGAATGCATGTACATGTTTGTCATTTAGCAAACACTAGTATCCAGAGCGACATACAGTAGTGCATACATTTTCGTACTGGTCCCACGTGGGCATCAAATCCACAACCTTGGCGTTGCAAGCGCAATGCTCTACCATCGGACCTGTGATAAGGACAACATTGTGATTGGAGTTAAGATCTGCCGTTCCCTAGTTGACACAGTATATCCCCAGACCCAATATGCATAAATGTAGTGTTAAAACCCGTTCCGAAAGGACCTAAAGGACAACCGGTCCGTTCCGAGAAAGGGAGAGAGAGAGAGAGAGGCACAGTGCGAGCAGCTGTTGGCTACAAGGGAGCGGAGGCCGTGCGGTGTGTGTGAATAAGACACGGGAGGCTCAGTGCACAGGAGCAGGCACAGAGGGAGAGACCGCAACCATGGTTATCTCGTGCTAGACTAACTTCTTGGTAGTTATTTATCATCCCATCTGATTACATAGCACCTGACTTGACAGCATCAAACCGAGAGAAGCTACCTAAGTAGTCTAATGGAAGCTAGCCATAACGTTATTTCTCACCGTCCTACAGTTTGCCTACACATAAAACAACTCCATTCAGATTATAGCCTAAATTGTAGCCTACCTATTGGCGTTTGGTCATTGGAGCCCTTCTTTCTCATTTCACTTTTAATTTGAATTCCATCTTCCATTGATTGGATCTCCCCTAAATTGCTTGCCACAAGAGCAGCAATGCAATTCTGTTTCTCTCCGCCTCAAGCCCAAAGAGAGTATCAGAGCGCATGACCCTTTAGCTATTTTTTCTCTCCATATCATCAATATTGAGTCGCATGATGCAGTACTTATGTTTTGATTTCTACGACATTCCCAGGCTTATAGGCCTATCACAACTATATACTTTTATTGGGATGGTGTAAGCTATATTAAATGGATTTACCTATGTTCCAAAGGCACGCGTCAGCAGCATGTATGCGTGGAAGCCCGGAGATGCTGAACATGTTTATATAAATTATTTTTCATGACAATGAATGGCTGGAAGCCCGCTTGTGCCATCATACCCTTGCAATTTATCCAGAATGCCGCAGGCCGTCTGGTGCTCAACCATCCCAAATTCTCCCACGTAACCCCGCTCAACAGCACACTCCACTGGCTTCCAGTCGAAAGCTCACATTTTCTTCGAGACCCTGGTGCTTGTATACAGAGCAACAAGGCAACTGCACCTCCTTTACCTTCTGGGTATGCTCATCCATATATGTATATATTCATATCCCATCATTTTACTTAGATGTGTGTGTATTAGGTAGTTGTTGTGAAATTGTTAGATTACTTAGACATTGTTGGAACTAGAAGCATTCCCTATTCATTCCCTACGCGCAGCTCGCTCCTCATGCACTCCGCTCATGGCGTCTGAGAGCATTTCGCCATACCAACAATAACATCTGCTAAATGTGTATGTGACCAATATAATTAGATTTTCTCAAACCCTATTTACCAACCCGAGCACTCCGTTCCGCCACCTCTGGTCTCTTGGCCCTCCCACCCCTGCCGGAGGGCAGTTCCCGCTCAGCCCAGTCAAAGCTCTTCTCTGTCCTGGCACCCCAATGGTAGAACCAGCTTCCCCCTAAAGTCAGGACAGCGGAGTCCCTGTCCATCCCTCGAAAGCCCTACTAGAGTATCTTAAATAATATAACTCTCACCGCTCCCCCGCCCCCCTCAACTCAACTACAAGTAGTGAGTGGAGTTACAAACGGACAAAACTAACCCGTGATCAGGGTTGGGGAGTAAAACAATTACAATCAATTAATCCGTTACATGTAAGCGATTACAAAAAAAACGGTAACTGTAATCAGTTACATTACCAGCAAAATGTTTGCGAAAAAAATCTTTGCCACTTCTCTGTTTTCTCAATGACATTCAAATCAGCATTGAAATTGCAAATGTAAATTGGTTTCACCTGAGCAAGTCTGACCACAAGTCAGAGACCACTATGATGACACACCAAATGTGTTTGATAGATCGCGGAAAAAGAGCAGGAATATACTTTTGTTGGCTACAGTCCAAACTATGTCTTCCAATGGTGCGACTGCTGTCGGCATCCAAAGATTATCTAACTTGCTTAAACACTTGGAGGTAAGAATGACAGCAGTGGCGTAGTCTACGGCGATACGGATATCACTTATTATTGATATCTACATAGCGAATTCATGTGAAACACCGATTGTGGTTGTTGTGGATGCCTGTTCACAAATATACATGTGTATTTGAACCCAATAATGGTTGAATTCAAGACATTATTTAAACTGCCTATCAACCATTGTTTATGTGTACAACCAGTGAAAAATGCGCTCTTGCAACAGTGTGGATCCAAGTCTTTTGAATAAAAGTGGGGCTTTTATTGCTCGTTTTTTAAAAATGTTTGTAAACAGTGTAAATGTAAATAAACACCATATAGCCCCATAACATGGTTGAAACAATAATTTTGATATCATGGATGGTCAGTCCTTGCATCCATAGCTCTGTCTATTAATCTGAGAGTGGTTACATTTCTCCAGGCCCAACCCTCAGTTTTTTACTAAAACAGAGGCGGGGCGGGTGTTTTGTTATTGTTTCATCTGTTGATCTGGCCTTTAAACATATTATCAAGATATCATTGTGTCACCAACAAAAAGGTAAATGATAGAGCAAATGCAGCATATGGCATTAATTTTTCACATGTAAATAGCACTTTTCAGTAGTGCTCAAAGCATGGCATTCCATGAGTGCAGCATTTATTTTTCAACTCGATTCAAAGAGCTCAATCAGTCCTCCATGACAACAAAATCAAAAACAGAATAGGGCTGGCTAATAAGTGCTTAGTTTTGGGGTCATGCTAATCTATACTTCCATATCTCCAAGTCCTATTCTTGAACATCAAGGGGTATAACATTTATTGGAATGACTGGAATTCTGATAGACTTGGTTTTTAATGTAAAGATATCATTTAACCATATAATTATATGTAGTAGAAAGCAATGGGTTAGAAGAAGCCTACATAACCAACCCATTAAGTAAAATTTAACATTTATATATGGCCAGCTATGTAAACTTTAACATTGATTTATCCTGCAATAGATGTCGTTCAATTTGTAACATACATTTTTGTCTTCTTCTAATGCCTCTTAAGGGGAAAGGAATCTAAAAGTAATGGAATGTAATCAGATTACGCTACTGAGTTTGGGTAATGCAAATTTACATTACTGATTAAAATTCTGGAACAGTAACTATTAACTGTAACAGATTACATTTGGAATGTAATCTATCCAACCCTGCCCGTGATGAAATGTTTTCCATGTAGCTTACATGGACACCAGGTCCCCACAATTTCCCAATCTTCCACAAGGAATAGCCTGATGTCACAGGGCTCTTCTTACAGGCTCTATTTCCCTATGCGGGACCATTGCGAACCGTAGGTCGGGATTTTTGACCTGGTTACATGTACATTGAACAACACGGCAGCTTTTCAGCATGTTTTGTTATTTCTGTATAAAAAAATCAACAACAAAGTTGGCACTTTTATAATGGGTGTAAATAGAAAATACTGTTTGTTCTCCCCAATTTGTGGGCTTGGTCTTCTTCTATGGTATAATGGCGTACCAACAATTAAATGTGCATTCAGCCATCTACTGCGGGTGGATAATAAGGATCCCCAAAAAGGAAAAAACATTTGGGTAAAAATTAAATATCATACTAACTACCCCAAAAAATGAATTAACCAAACAAAATCAAGATGCTTTTCTGTAAAAAAATCATTCTAATCAGATCCCAACACAGCCTCAGAATCCTCCTGTGAGGGTGGGACACTTCCTAGCAACAATAGTCCTTGTAGTGCTTCTGCTTTGAAATCTTGGAACCCCAAACACTTCTCGGCTGCAGATATAATGACATCCAGCTTCTTTGACTTCTTAGACACTTGTGCTGTACAATTAATCACTGTGGCTATACATGCCACAAAATCCACCTTCTTCACAATGAGTGTATCCAGATGACCTGATTTACTTAAAACACTATCAACTGGTTGCAATGCATCTACCACCATATCTTCAACACTGTTGCCTCTCGCCCCTTCGACCCTCTTCACCACCTCCACATAGGAGATCTGCTGGCAGCCCTGATCCTTGACACCTCGGCCTCCTTCACCCTTACAGGGCACTCAAGGAAGTCCGGAGTATGATCCCCACCACAGTCGCAACATTTTCCATTCACAGATTCTTCAATATTATACTCCTCCAGTCTTTAAACATTTGAAATGTGACCATATCCTTTACAATTTCCACACTGTAATAGTTTGGACACAAATTTTCGCAATGCATACCTCACATATCCAAGCCTCACATATTCAGGTAGAGTTTCCTCAAACAACAATATCGACAGGATTTTCTCCTTCTTTCCATTTACCATATGGGTCAGGTGACGTGCACTGACCACTCCTGGGATTTTCTGACTAAGGTACTCATCTACAGTACCAGTCAAAAGTTTGGACACACCTACTCATTCAAGGGTTTTTCATTATTTGTACTATTTTCTACATTGTAGAATAATAGTGAAGACATCAAAACCTTGAAATAACACACATGGAATCGTGTAGTAAGCAAAAAAGCCAAGCTTACAGTGTAAATCTACAGTGTAATATGATGTTTTTGACTGCGTGTTTCGTGACCTTTAGGAGCAAAGCTTTCTATTGAAATCACACTGGCAGGTTTGAGATGTTGTTTTTCAATGTAGGAGGAAAGTAATAGGGCTGTTGAGGCGTGTATGTTTTGCATCCTGAGAGTTGGGCACAGTTACCATGGAGACACACAGGAAATGCTCCAGAATGCTAAACTTCTTTCTCTCCGTCTCTCTACCTCTCTCCCTCTTCCAAATGCCAGAGCCTTCACCCCTGAAGGAGGTAAAATAGGGACACACGCAGGCACAATGCACGCACACATACACACTTTCACCATTATAGAAACAAGTTCACAGGGAAGGGATAAGAGATAAGAAAAGAGGACTACCTAGATAAGATACATCTAGGAATACCTAGATAAAGCAATACCTATGTGAGAAGGCTGTTCATTGACTACAGTTCAGCGTTCAACACCATAGTCCCCTCCAAGCTCGTCACCAAGCTTAGAAGCCTGGGACTGAACACCTCCCTCTGCAACTGGATCCTGGCCTTCCTGACGGGTCGACCCCAGGTGGTGAGGGTAGGCAACATCACCTCCACCACGCTGACCCTCAACACGGGGGTCCCACAGGTGTGTGTGCTTAGTCCCCTCCTGTACTCCCTGTTCACCCATGACTGCGTGGTCAAGCACGACTCCAACACCATCAAGTTTGCTGATGACACGACGGTGGTAGGCCTGATCACCAGCGACGATGAGACAACCTACAGGGAGGAGTTCAGTGACCTGGCAGTGTGGTTCATACTGGGTTCATACCTCTCCCTCAATGTCAGTAAGACCAAGGAGCTGATCGTGGAGTACAGGAAATGGGGGGGTGAGCACGCCTCCATCCCCATCGACGGGGCTGCAGTGGAGCAGGTCGAGAGTTTCAAGTTCCCTCTGTGTCCACAAACCGTAAACAGTTGTGAAGAAGGCGCAACATCACTTCTTCATCAGGTTGAAAAGATTTGGATGGGCCCTCAAATCTACAGCTGCACCATTAAGAGCATCTTGACTGGCTACATTACTGTTTGGTATGGTAAATGCACCACCCTCGATCGCATGGCACTACGGAGGGTGGCGCGGGCAACCCAGTACATCACTGGGCCGAGCTCCCTGCCATCCAGGACCTCTATATCAGGCGGTGTGAAAGGAAGGACCCTAAAATTGTTAGACTCCAGCCACCCAAGCCATAGACTTTTCTGTCTGCTTCCGCATGGCAAGTGGTACCGAAGCAACAAGTCTGACACCAACAGGCTACTGAACAGTTTATATCCCCAAGCCATAAGACTACTAAATAGCTAACAAAATGGCTACACAGACTATCTGCAATGACCCATTTAATTGTTTCATTGACTCAAACTCGCTCTATGCACACTCTATACACACTCACACTGACACTCCAACACACATACTTATATTTGTGCATGTGACAATAAAAACTAGAAAAACTTGAACTGGAGGAACAGGTGTAGCAGTACAGGTGGTATGTAGACTGCCTGCAGAGTCCTACAAGTCAGATGACGTGTCCTGGGACACTTCATAGGCATACAGCTTTACTGTACCTTATGGCTTTACCTCTCGTCCCCTTCTCCCATCTCTCCTCTCATAAGAAAAAGGTTTCCTGTCTCTTGTCCCTCTGGTCTCCGCCCAGACATACTACCACTGGGGTCCATGCCCCAACCCCAGCGTCCAGCCCAATTTCAACCTGCAGCAGGTACACACACACACACACACACACACACACACACACACACACACACACACACAGCTTTAAAGCGTACATTCTTAACAACACCTCTCTCCTACCCTTACCAGTACTTGGGCACTTGGTACAAGATAGAGAGCATCCTTTGAGAGAGGGAAGTGCATCCAGGCTGACTACTCTCTGAGGGGAGACAACACCATCAGTCTTCAACTCGCAGTTCTAGTCAGTATTTATTTGTGTAAGTGTGTACAGTAGGTGTGAGTGAGTGTGTACAGTATGTGTGAGTGTGTACAGTAGGTGTGTGTGAGTGTGTACAGTATGTGTGTGTACAGTAGGTGTGAGTGAGTGTGTACAGTCTGTGGCCTTTGTAGGCCTCCTTGCTCGCACTCGCTTTTTCAGTTCTGCCCACAAATTTTCTATAGGATTGTGGTCAGTGCTTTGTGATGGCCACTCCAATACCTCGACTTTGTTGTCCTTATTAAGCCATTTTGCCACAACTTTGGAAGTATGCTTGGGGTCAATTGGAAGACCCATTTGCGACCAAGCTTTAACTTAACTGATGTCTTGAGATGTTGCTTCAATATATCCACATCGTTTTCCTCCCTCATGAAGCCATCTATTTTGTGAAGTGCACCAGTCCCTACTGCAGCAAAGCACCCCCACAACATGATGCTGCCACCCCCGTGCTTCACTGTTGGGATGGTGTTCTTCGGCTTGCAAGCCTCTACCTTTTTCCTCCAAACATAACAATGGTCATTATGGCCGAACAGTTCTATTTTTGTGTCATCAGCCCAGAGGACATTTCTCCAAAACATATGATCTTTGTCTCCATGTGCAGTTGCAAACCGTAGTCTGGCTTTTTTTTATGGCGGTTTTGTAGCAGTGGCTTCTTCCTTGCTGAGAGGCCTTTCAGGCTGTGTCAACATATGACTCGTTTTACTGTGGATATGTTACGTTCACTGTCTTCAAACTCCCTGTCATAGACGAGCCAAGGTACAGCGTGCATGTAAGTCTGATGAGTCCAAATGTGTCACGTTCACTGTCTTCAAACTCCCTGTCATAGATGAGCCAAGGTACAGCGAGCATGTAATTCCACATCTTTAATAAAGTGAAACTTTCACAAAAAAACTGGTAAACAGAAACCGAACGTGATGCAACCGTGGAGCACACAAACACACACAGAAATTAAATAGTTACCCACAAACACACACAGAAAATAAATAATTACCCACAAACACACACAGACAATAGATAGTTACCCACAAACACACACAGACAATAAATAATTACACACAAACACACACAGACAATAAATAATTACCCACAAACATAGGTGGGGAAAAAGGCTGCCTAAGTATGATTCCCAATCAGAGACAATGATAGCTGCCTCTGATTGGGAACCACACTCGGCCAAAAACAAAGAAATAGAAAACATAGAATGCCCACCCAAATCACACCCTAAACTAAGTAAATAGAGAAATAAAAAGGCTCTCCAAGGTCAGGGCGTGACAGGATATAGATACTTTTGTACCTGTTTCCTCCAGCATCTTCACAAGGTCGTTTGCTGTTGTTCTGGGGTTCATTTGCACTTTTCGCACCAAAGTACGTTCATCTCTAGGAGATAGAGTGCGTCTCCTTCCTGAGCGGTATGACGGCTCCGTGGTCCCATGGTGTTTATACCTGCGTACTATTGTTTGTACAGATGAATGTGGTACCTTCAGGCATTTGGAAATTGCTCCCAAGGATGAACCAGACTTGTGGAGGTCTAAAATTTATTTTCTGAGGTCCTGGCTGATTTCTTTTGATTTTCCCATGATGTCAAGCAAAGAGGCACTGAGTTTGAAGGTAGACCTTGAAATACATCCACAGGTACACCTCCAACTGACTCAAATGATGTCAATTAGCCTATCAGAAGCTTCTAAAGCCATGTCATAATTTTCTGGAATTTTCCAAGCTGTTTAAAGGCACAGTCAACTTAGTGTATGTAAACTTCTGACCCACTGGAATTGTGATACAGTGAATTATAAGTGAAATAATCTCTGTAAACAATTGTTGGAAAAATTACTTATGTCATGCACAAAGTAGATGTCCTAACCAACTTGCTAAAACTATAGTTTGTTAACAAGATATTTGTGGAGTGGTTGGTTGAAAAATGTGTTTAAATGACTCCAACCTAATTGTATGTAAACTTCCGACTTCAACTGTACCAGAGGTGTGGACTCGAGTCACAAATATGAGGATTTTAGACTCGATTTGACAAAATCAATAAAGTTACGTGCAACTCGACTTTGACTTTAAGACCAATGACTTGTGACTTAACTTAACCTTGAGCCTTTTGACCCAAACTGATGTGAAATGGCAAGCTAGTTAGAGGTGGTGCGCGCTAATAGCGTTTCAATCGGTGACTTCACTCGCTCTGAGACCTTGAAGTAGTTGTTCCCCTTGCTCTGCAAGGTTTGCGGCTTTTGTTGAGCAATGGGTAACGATGCTTCGAGGGTGGCTGTTGTCGATGTGTGTAGAGGGTCCCTAGTTCGAGCCCAGGTAGGGGCGAGGAGAGGGATAGAAGCTATACTGTTACACTGACTTGATACCCTCCCTATGCCCAAATATTAAAAAGATGACATTATCAAAACTGTGCAGAGCATCAACTCTTCATTTAACGGATTACAGTTTGAATCGGACAGCAGCCAATCAAATTGTGCCAGCGAAGAAAAAGTTGCGCGTGGCAGTGCAGAGGAAGGTCGGCGGGTGAATTCAGACTCAACAAAAAACTGGGGTGGACGGTGCGGTGCTACTGCCGCCACTCTATTTCTTGACAGACTTTTATCGAATTTGGTATTTTGCATCACAGGGCCCTGAGATAAGACAGAACATGAAAGTGTTTATGTATCACACACGTAGTCTCCATGTTCCGGTTTTATCTCCCATCTTTGGGATCTGTATTTTTTTCTCAGACATTCAGGCCAGTGTTAAAATTGTAGGCCTACAATTTCAGTTCAGTAGCAGTTGTTTTGATGTACCTTTTAATAAATGATTGTAACTTTATGGCATGATTGTTTTAGGTGTCTAGAGTATATCTGGAGAGAGACAGAGAGCAATATTTTGTTTTTGTTGTCTCTGATGTGTCTTTATCATGGCTACCCATCTATTTCCATGGAAATATAAAGTTTATTTGGAAAGTAATAAATATATATATTTTTAAAAGCAGTCATGATTTGCGTGTATTTAAAATACTAACTATTACTCTGAAAATATATTACTAAAAATATGAAATGCTATTCAATTTGGTGAAGAGCACCTTGTTTAGGACTCAAAACTCAAAGTTTAGGACTTGTCGGTCTTCACTTGAGACTTGACTCAGACTTGAGTGCTAAGACTTGAGACTTACTTGTAACTTGTAAAACAATGACTTGGTCCCACCTCTGCTACCTACAGATGTAGGATCTTAATTTGATAACAATTCTTTTGCTTAGAATTTTCATTTTCACTTTGAAATTTCAGACTTGATTTGCCCTAATGGAAAATGTATTAACCCTTACAAAATGGTCCATTAATTATAATCCACATAGTCATTTTAATATACTGTTGCTGCAGGATTATTTTCCTGCTGTAGCAAACTGGCTCAAATTAAGATCCTACAGCTGTACCATCTAAGTTCTACTATCTATCTATCTATCACATTATTTTATATTTATAGACTTTGCAGACTGTAGTGGTAGACCTGTTAGTTTATAATGTGGTTTGATTGATTTATTGTCAAGCTATGTAACAATGGTGATGGTTGCTTCATGGGATGAATATAATGCCGACAGCATGAGTTAGTTCTCTGGCCTCAAACTGAAGACGTGTGGTTGTGACAAGGGTATGTGGGGAGGGCTGTGTGTATGTGTGTATTGGGTGGGACGTGTGATCTTATAACAGGATCCTGCTGCTTCATTCCTGCCGTGAGCTTTAGACTCTTCTAGACCCCGAGACAGACAGCACCTCTGGAACGACACACACAGGTAAAAAGAACAAGACTCTTCTCACTACAACCCAGTGTTGTTGTTTTGATTCTGATTAATATGTACAGTTTAGAGTTAGTAGTTTAGGGGGGTTTTCTTCAATGAACTCTAGGCTATGTGTATAATATGTGTTTTTACAATGTCTACTCGGGCGGTTTAGAGTGTTGATTGAGGACCTAGTAGCTGAGAAATGTAACTGTTTGTCATGATTGTATTTTTTTATTTTGCGTATTTATGCATGTGTAGTTTTAAATGTGTATATTGTATCTCAATGTGTATTGTGTCCACAGGGCTCACCTGGAAATGAGACCCTCAGTCTCAGTGTTGACCCCCTGTTAAAATAAAGTTTAAAACAATTATAATAATGTGTTTGTGTTTTCAGAAGTCAGGATGAAGTTGCTGGTTCAGCTTAGTATTCTCTTCCTCTGTCTCATCGCCTGTAAGCTCACTGGTGAGTCTCTCTGCCTCCATTAAAATGAGGCTGCAAATAGAAGTCTCCATCACAGCAGTGTTTCCTTAAACTATTACTAATCATCAGCAACCTCTGGGATAACCTCAGTTATTTTACCTTCTGCTTACTCTTAGGGGGTTTAGGCCGGGACTGATGTTAAGCATTTTATGTAAAATCTATTAGTAAATAGTGCTATATGTGTAATCCATATTGTGTGTCGTTGTATGTAGTTAATCCATATTAAAGTGCTAGAATAAGTACACAGCATTAGAAGTTAACTGACTCAGAGCTGGAGATAACTATGACTTAATGGTGGATTCAGGAATTACCGCTTTCTGCATACATAAGGAGAGGTTTGTTATGAGAACTGCATGTGGACAAAGAGCACTGTGTGTGTGTGTGTGTGTGTGTGTGTGTGTGTGTGTGTGTGTGTGTGTGTGTATGTGTGTGTGTGTAAACCCAGTGAGGAATAATATTTGAGGAGGAAGGAAGAAAGTTTCTTCAGGTATCCCAGAGTCCTCAGGGAGGGGCAAATTTTTCCGAAATCTCAATCCCTTCTTTGTTTGTGGAATACGTGAAATGCTCCAGAATGCTAAACTTCTCTCCATCTCTCCCCCTCTCCTCTTTACAGATGCCAGAGCCTTCACCCCTGAAGGAGGTAAAATAGACACACACACACACACACACACACACACACACACACACACACACACACACACACACACACACACACACACAGACCTTCTGTAACATGTGCTGATAGGCCCTACATTATTATTATATTATGTAGACTTCCTTGGGGTTGTCAGTCAGTGATTGTTGTGATTTGTTTTTGTCTGTGTGTCTGTAGTTCCATATGATGAGCCCCCGGCAGTCCCATACTGGCCCTACACCACCTCAGACTTCTGGCACTACGTAGAGTACTTCAGGTCTATTGGAGCCTACAACCACATCAATGAAATGGCCCGGGCCTTCTATGCTCACCAACACCTGGGAGACACACTGGGATATGAGACCAACGAGGGACATGAACATTGAGGAGAGAGAGAGAGGGAGGGTAGAGGGAGAATGAGATAGAGAAGGTGGGGAGAGGGGCAAGAAGGGATAAAATAGGGGGAGAATATAAGGAGAGGGGGAGGGAGGAAAAGAGGGCAACATAAGGATAAGTCATATTGTCAATTGAAATGCATTTAAAAAACAAGGTTATATAAATATGTATTTGGCCATATCATTAAATATATGAATGCATCTCACAGATGAGAAAAAAACCTTAATTCCAAACACTGCTATAATCTAAAAAGTTATATCAATGTAATGTGCAATAATAATACATTTTGACAAGAAATGTGATCTCGTTGTCATAATTTATTGTCTTTAATTTGGATACTTGCAAGGATTAGGGATAGGGATTTTGTATGTGGAATTTTCACAAAATATAGATTTATTTTACAATTACCTATGAGTTTCCAATCCTAGGTATGTTACTCCTTTCATCACCTGGGTGTTTGTCCAATGTTTTACATAGTTTTATCTACATTTTAGCCAACCTTCAATCTCTACCTACACCCAAACCACCAGTTGATTCCTTGTGACAGTCAAGCCCATTATATTGTTACAAAAAAAAAAAGTGGTGTTAGTGTAGAGCAGGGCTCTCCAATCATGTTCCTGGAGAGCCACCCTCCTGTAGGGTTTCCCTTTAACCCTAGATGTAACTAACCTAATTCAGCTACTCAACCAGCCAATTCTTAGAATCAGGTGGGCTAGATTAGGGTTGGAGTGAAAACGTACAGGATGGTAGCTCTCCAGGAACAGGGTTGAAGAGCCCTGGTGTAGAGGCAAGCGGTGGTGAGGAAGATTGGTGTCAAGCACAAAAAGAAAAAAAACTTACTCTGGTAGGTCAGAAATGGAACTTGACAAGAGTGAGAATGAATTACCTGCGGAGGCAGGTAATCGTCCCTATGATGACAAAGATGATTCTGGCCCGGTGGGAGTGAGATGTTTGGAATGAATGGATCCTTGCCTTCTGGCTGGTCCATATGTGGTGTCAGGTTGGGTGGAGAAGAGGTTGGGGACTGTGGAGTCTGTGAAAGTAACTCAAAGTGGACTCGTGATGATTTTTTGCGTTTCTTCCATCCAGAAGGAGCAGGCACTCTGCACCATGTGCCTCGGGAAAAGAACTGACTTAAAGCTCCTCTCTGTTGGCCTTCAATAAGTCAATATATTCACCTTGTCAGCGTAAAATAAGTATGCTATGGGCTATGCAGAGCCGAGGTCGGGTCCATTCAGGTCTATCAGCTGTAGTTACATAGACCCGAGACCTGATGTCAATCAAACAGGACCTGACCAGGACCCGAGGGAAAAGTTAGAATTTTGGACCCACTTAGGTCCCGGGTTGGGTCTCGGGGATTCGGGTTCAGGTGGACCCATGAAGATGTCAACTGTGACAGTCTGCTGTGACTGCGGAGGCAGTGAAGAGAGTAGTAGAGGAAGATGGGTCCAAGGCGAGGGATCCTAAGAGGCTCCCTGTGAGTAGGCCGAGGCCAATAGAGAGTGATAGGAATAACGTGCTTCTTCAGTAAGGTTGGTTTCTTAGCATTCATAACCAATGGTTATCAACCTTACTGCAGAAATGGAACGTAAATCACAGAAAATAGATGTGGTGGCAGCTGCAGAGAAGTTCTTGGGTGTACAGGATTTTACTGCAGAAGAGTTACAAGGTGTGCTGAACGATAGCGTCCCGTCCTCTCAGGCTGCCGGGCTGGTGTAGGATCAGATAGGGCCAAGTAGTGGAATAGTGGTGAGGTTTTAATGGGTGTAGTTGATAGGGATGAATGGAGAGGCCGTGACCCACCTCACACTCCAGTACAGTAGGTGGCGGTGTATGCCAATTTAAAGAAGAATGTCACATTCGTCGTAAGGATCGGACCAAGGCACAGCGTGAGTAGAGTTCCACATAATTTTAATACATCAAAACTCAATGAACAAAACAACCAAACAAAACGTGAAGCTACTGATGTGCACTAAGGCAACTATACACAGACAAGATCCCACACCAGAAAGTGGGGAAAAGGGCTGCCTAAATATGATATCCAATCAGAGACAATGATAAACAGCTGGCCAACATAGAAATACAAAACATAGAATGTACAAAAACTAGAGTACCCACCCTAGTCACAACCTGACCTAACCAAAATATATAGAAAAACAGGGATATCAAAGGTCAGGGCGTGACAAAGAATAAGAAGAAGTGGCGTTGATCTATGCTAGGGGAAACTTTGATGGGGAGGCTGATTGTCGGGAACTTGTTGTTGGAAGATGGCGGAAGCAGATGTTCTGTTTGAATCAGATGGCGTGTCGAGTGGAGATGAGAAGAATTGGAATACAGTGACGAATACATAAAGAAATTAGAGAAGTAAAATAGTAGTGGAATCTTGTAAATCCAAGCCTAGTTTTTTTTTTATGGTCGGAGTAAGGGTTTTGGATCGATGGAGTTACCTGGGAGATCCGTTTGTAGTCTCTATGAAAATCGCGGCTGCATTGGGTAAGGTGGTGTTGGTGAAAGTAACGAGAAGTGGCCTCAAGAAAATATCAGATTGGAATGTGTGATGTGTGGATCTTCGAAGCAGGGCGCCTATGAAGAGTGTTATCTCTGAGGTGCCGCATGAGGTGAATGCAAAGGATATACGTGAAGAATTGGATCAAGTGGTTGGTGCACACCGACTGACCCGCATGGTGGATGGAGCGAGGAAGCCCACTCCATCCATTCTGTTGTTTTCTGAAGAAGAGTCTCTGCCTTCTCACGTGTATTTGGGTTTTATGACATACCAGTGGTGTAAAGTACTTAAGTAAAATTACTTTAAAGTATAACTTAATTTTTTGGGGGTATCTGTACTTTACTATTTATATTTTTTTTATAACTTTTACTTCATTACATTCCTAAAGAAAATAATGTACTTTTACTCCATCCATTTTCCCTGAAACACAAAAGTACTCGTTACATTTCGACAGGAAAATGGTTAATTCATACACTTATCAAGAGAACATCCCTTGTTATCCCTACTGACTCTGATCTGGTGGACTACCTAAACACAAATAGTTCATTTGTAAATTATGTCTCAGTGTTGGTGTGTGCCCCTGGCTATCCGTCAATAAAACATGTAATACAAATTATGCCGTCTGGTTAGGAATTTGAGACTATTAATACTTTTACTTTTGATACTTAAGTATATTTTAGCAATTTCATTTACTTTGACTTTTACATTAGTCATTTTCTATTAAGGTATATTTACTTTTTTCTCAAGTATGACATTTGAGTATGTTTTCCACCACTGAGATACCCTGTGAGAGCCTACGTGACCAAACCCATGCATGTGTAAAGTGTATGTAGACGGGAGGAGTATCATATGCCAGCTAAATCTAAATGCTGCAATTGTGGTAGTGAACATGCACCCAAATTCCTGAAGTTTCCTGTTCGGGTGAAGGTGACAGAGGTGGCAAGAATAAGGCCTGTCCAGAATGTCTCCTATTCGGAGGAAGCGAGAAGAGTAGAAGAAAGGAGTGAAGTTGAAGAAATAATGTTAGTAGGCGTAGAGACACTAGAGGGATACTGACATCCTGCATGCTAAGGTGGACTTTGTTGCATTTATTGCATTGGTTTTCAACTGCACAGCGCAAACAGAGAGAAAATCTGAGAAAATAGTCATCATTGTGAGTGCGGCTGAGGCATTACAAGGAATCCTTTCGATTAATGCTTCGTCCTCACAGGCCCCTGAGCCTGTGTATGGATGTGTTTTGAATTGTGACTGAAGGAGTGAGATTATTTATTTATTTTTGTTACATTTTGTATGTTATTTTTGTTTCGCTACCCTGTACAGTAGGTGGCGGCAATACACCAACCTTAAAGAAGAAGAAGTGAGTAGGCTCAAATTCCATGTCAGCAGTGAATAGTTTATCATCTGGTAAATATAATAGGAGTGACCTACTATTGGAGGCATTCATGTTATTATAGAGAATTGAGAGACTGGGTGTAGTAGTGAGATTCTGCTGGGTCCCAGCACATTCGGGTGTGGAAGGGAATGAAGTTGTAGACCAGATAGTTAAAGAGCTTTGAAACAAGATATAATTGATATTAATGTTCCACTGGGTAGTGATGAGGCCAAATGTAAGATCAGAGCCATTTTGATAGATGTGTGGCAGAAGAGATGGGACTCTGAGCCCAAGGGACGTCATTTATATGAAAGAAAGGTTGGTGGACCAAGATTAAAAAGTCAGATTAGGAAGGAAGAGGTGGTGTTTGCTCGATTACACCTAGGACATTGTACTCGTCATTACATCTGGTTGGCAAGCATGTGAATGGTTTGTGTCTGGAGTGTATTGTTGATGAAACAGTAGAGCATGTGTTATTTTATTGTTGTTAGTATGTTGGGAGAGAAAGATTGAAGTGTAGGGTCATTGAGGTTGGACGGGTTTGAGGGGGGGGGGTTGGAAGGGATTTGGGGGATGGTCTATTAGAAGTTAGTAGGGCTCTTTTTTATTTTCTCAGAAGTACTGCTTTAGGTAGGAGGATTTAGAAATGTGGAGCTAATGTTGTAAACCGTGATTGACCACACACTTCAGCACAGTAGGTGGCGCCATGCACCTTTAACGGTTGTTTTCGGGCCGCCATATATCATAGAAGAAGAAAGGTCCGATTTGTTTTGTTTACTTTGACAGAAAACAGCTTGGTAGCTAACGTTAATATTCTTTACGGTAACTCGTCAAAGACAGAAATTATCATGAAACCAGCGGTGGACGAGATGTTCCCTGAAGGCGCCGGGCCTTATGTGGATCTAGACGAGGTTAGTAATCATCAGGTTACAGGAAAGAATCACCGACCTAGCTAGCTAACGTTACCATGTTAACGCCAACAGTCATCTAGCCACCTACATACAGTAAGTGACTCGGATACAAAAAACGCCCGCTGTTATCCAGTCATCTTGTTCAACACACAGTTGTTGGGAACTTGCTACTACTAACGTTAGCTAGCTAGCTATGTTTAGAAGGCATATATCTGCATTTTGTCAGAGGCTAGAATGTTGTGTAGCTGTAGCGTTAGCACATATAACGTTAGTTGTTTTTAACGTAACGTTAGCTAGTTACACGGTTACCCTTTTGTCTGTAGACTGAACGAACTGTCTTTGATTTATTGTACTTTTCTTGTTGAGCTCATATGTGTTTTATGTACGTTGATAAATGGCTAACATTATGAAACTGTACCTGGTGTGTGTTCTTCAGGCAGGGGGCAGCAGCGGTCTGCTCATGGACCTGGCAGCAAATGAGAAAGCAGTGCACTCAGACTTCTTCAACGGTGAGATACACACACACACACACACACACACACACACACACACACACACACACTAACACGGTAGGCAGGGCAGGGCAGGAGGCTAGAATAGACCCGTTTTTCTCAAACATATTCTTGAGTAACTCTAGTCATTACACTTATTTGTTATATTCCGGTACTAGAATTCCTGATTTAATCTAATAGAGTGCTGATCACCTGTTGAATCAGGTGTATTGCTGCGGGAATAGATCAAATAAGTGGAATGGCTGGAAATGCTGGAGAATAGGTTGGGGGAGACACTGGGCTAGACTGTGTAGAGGCTATGTCAAATATCTATGTGACTAGGGAGGGGTCAACTAAAAGTGTTCTGTGTAGGGATGTGCATCTTTCCCTTTCAAGACGGTTCCATACATATAGATACATGGGCTCCTATACGATACAGGAAAGATATGTTTTAGTTAGTTTGAAACTAATCGATCCGATTCGATATGATGCACTACATTTTTTTGCATAAACACATTCATTTCCCATTCTAAATTCTAATCTGCTGATGATAAAGCTCATGAGGTGTGTGTGTGTGTGTGTGTGTGTGTGTGTGTGTGTGTGTGTGTGTGTGTGTGTGTGTGTGTGTGTGTGTGTGTGTGTGTGTGTGTGTGTGTGTGTGTGTGTGTGTGTGTGTGTGTGTGTGTGTGTGTGTGTGTGTGTGTGTGTAAATTATATATGTCTATGGTGCATGTACTACGTAGGCACCTGAGCTGCGTCATAAGGGAGACTAGGCATCTACCACCCCACTATCAGATGAGTTTTTTGTCCCCACTTTGGTTCTGAAATCACCATCACCCACATTATCTTGTCCTTTTTGCAGATTAAGTGTTTGAGCTAGTAATGGATCAATATTTATCATTTACAAATGCGCTATGACATAGCCAATGAATATATAGCACAATTTTGGATTCCACCCCGATCTCGTTTGGAAGTTTTTATGGAGAGATCTTCTCGTTTCGGTCATGCAAAAGTGCTCATCACCCAATGTGTAGATACACACAGTTGAAGTCAAACGTTTACATACACCATAGCCAAATAAATTTAAACTCAGTTTTTGACAATTCCTTACATTTAATCCTGGTAAAAAAATCCCTATTTTAGGTCAGTTTGGATCACCACTTTATTTTAAGAATGTGAAATGTCAGAATAATAGTAGACAATGATTTATTTCAGCTTTTTTTTTTTTAATCACATTCCCAGTGGGCCAGAAGTTTACATACACTCAATTAGTATTTGGTAGCATAGCCTTTAAATTGTTTAACTTGGGTCAAACATTTTGGGTAGTCTTCCACAAGCTTCCCACAATAAGTTGTGTGAATTTTGGCACATTCCTCCTGACAGAGCTGTTGTAACTGAGTTAGGTTTGTAGGCCTCCTTGCTCGCACATGCTTTTTCAGTTCTGTCCACACATTTTCTACAGGATTGAGGTCAGAGCTTTGTGATGGCCACTCCAATACCTTGACTTTGTTGTCCTTAAGCCATTTTGCCACAACTTTGGAAGTATGCTTGGGATCATTGTCCATTTGGAAGACCCATTCACTACCAAGTTTTAACTTCCTGACTGATGTCTTGAGATGCTGCTTCAATATATCCACATAATTTTCCTCCCTCATGAAACCATCTATTTTGTGAAGTGCACCAGTCCCTCCTGCAGCAAAGCACCCACACAACATGATGCTGCCACCCCCGTGCTTCACGGTTGGGATGGTGTTCTTCGGCTTGCAAGCCTCCAACCTTTTTCCTCCAAACATAACGATGGTCATTATGGCCAAACAGTTCTATTTTTGTTTCATCAGACCAGAGGACATTTCTCCAAAAAGTACGATCTTTGTCCCCATGTGCAGTTGCAAACCGTAGTCTGGCTTTTTTATGGAAGTTTTGGAGCAGTGGCTTCTTCCTTGCTGAGCAGCCTTTCAGGTTATGTCGATATAGGACTCGTTTTACTGTGGATATAGATACTTTTGTATCCGTTTCCTCCAGCATCTTCACAAGGTCCTTTGTTGTTGTTCCAACATCGATTTAAATCGCACCAAAGTACGTTCATCTCTCGGAGACAGAGTGCGTCTCCTTCCTGAGCGGTATGACGGCTGCGTGGTCCCATGGTGTTTATTCTTCCGTACTATTGTTTGTACAGATGAACCTGGTACCTTCAGGCGTTTGGAAATTGCTCCCAAGGATGAACCAGACTTGTGGAGGTCTACAATTTATTTTTTGAGGTCTTGGCTGATTTCTTTTGATTTTCCCATGATGTCAAGCAAAGAGGCACTGAGTTTGAAGGTAGGCCTTGATATACATCCACAGGTACACCTCCAATTGACTCAAATGATGTCAATTAGCCTATTAGAAGCATCTAAAGCCATAACATCCTTTTCTGGTATGTTCCAAGCTGTTTAAAGGCACAGTCAACTTAGTGTATGTAAACCTCTGACCCACTGGAATTGTGATACAGTGAAATAATCTGTCTGTAAACAATTGTTGGAAAAATGACTTGTGTCATGCACAAAGTAGATGTCCTAACCGACTTGCCAAAACTATAGTTTGTTAACAAGATATTTGTGGAGTGTTTGAAAAATGACTCCAACATATGTGTATGTAAACTTCCGACTTCGACTGTATATATATATATATATATATATATTTTTTTTTTAAAGACGAATAATATTTTTCGAAAATCAAATGTTATTTGTTACACAACAGGTAGACCTTACAGTGAAATGACACTGATTGTGTAAATCCAAACAATGCTGATGAACCTGAATAATCCAAATAAAATCGGTTCTAAGCTGTTCAACAGGTATAGGCAGAGTTCTGTCTCCCATTCTTTTTGTTCTCTCCGGTAAAACACCATTTTTAACAGCGCATAGATAACAATAACCTAGCAAATGACACCGGTTGTCACTCCACTAATAAAGCCAGATATCACTCAAACTGTTTAAGCATTTGAATGCTGAAGAACAGGCCGCCTACCTGGCGTTGGTCAGCGAGTGGAACAGGGCACAGTGCGCAGGCAGTTTGACTAGGCTACTGGTATTACCTGGGGTTGTTGCCTGGGGTTGTTGCCTGGGGTTGTTGCCTGGGGTTGTTGCCTGGGGTTGTTGCCTGGGGTTGTCTGGCATGCAAAATGACTTGTAGATCAATGACTGTCAAAGCAGTTCCACACTGAAACAGAGGAAGCTTCAGTTGTCACAAAATAATAGAGGTATTTTAGGATGGTAGAAATAACGTAATATGTGCAAACACAAAAATGTGAACCGGAGATTCAAAACATTTGAATCGGTTTTCTGACCATTGCATGCTACATTTGGATCAGTTTGGGATCCGCGATACACTTGCATCCTTAAACATTTGAACCGGGGACTGATGCGTGTTGGTGAATCGTTACATCCCTAGTTCTGTTTGTGTTTGTTTTGCCAACAGGGCCGTATCTCAGTAACTAACACACGTATTTTCCATGTAAACCTCAATTTACACAAACGCAGACACACACCACACAATGTAGCTAATGTGTTTTTCATCTGGCAGTTAGCTACAGGACAAACAGTTTGTCTCAGTAGCACATGACCTAGAAACTGATCATTAAAAAGAGGAGAGGAACGCTAAAGAAGGAGATGTAAGGGGTAGTAGTAGGTGAAGGGGGAATGGGAGGAGTGGGGGAGTAGAGGGAGAGAGAGAGCGAGAGGACAGGAGGAATGGCAGATGAGATGGTTAAGTATGTAAAGTAAGCGAGGAGAGGGGGAGTAGGACAAGGAGGAGAAGAGAGGGGAAGGAGGAGAAGAGAGGGGAAGGAGGACAAGGAGGAGAAGAGGGGGGAGGACAAGGAGAAGAAGGGAGGAGGACAAGGAGGAGAAGAGAGGGGGAGGAGGACAAGGAGGAGAAGAGAGGGGGAGGAGGACAAGGAGGAGAAGAGAGGGGGAGGAGGAGAAGAGAAGGGGAGAGGGGGAGGAGAAGAGAGGGGGAGAGGGGGAGGAGGAGAAGAGGGGGAGGAGGACAAGGATGAGAAGAGGGGGAGGAGGAGAAGAGAGGGGGAGGAGGACAAGGAAGAGAGGGGGAGGACAAGGAGGAGAAGAGAGGGGGAGGAGAAGAGAGCAGGACAGGTAGGGAGGAGGACAAGGAGGAGAAGAGATGGGGAGGAGGATAAGGAGGAGAGGGGAGCAGGACAGGTAGAGGGGGAGTAGGACAAGGAGAAGGACAGGTAGAGGGGGAGGAGAACAAGGAGGAGAGGGGAGAAGGACAGGTAGAGGGGGAGTAGGACAAGGAGGAGGACAGGTAGAGGGGGAGGAGGACAAGTAGAGGGGGAGGAGAACAAGGAGTAGAGGAGAGGACAGGTAGAGAGGGAGTAGGACACGTAGGAGGACAGGTAGAAGGGGAGGAAGAGGACAGGTAGAGGGGGAGGAGGAGAGGGGGATGATAAAGGGGTTTATGGTTCCTGTTAGACTGAAACTCAGCAGGACACTTAGCCAGCCTGCCGCTTTGAACACACATACACACCACGTATCATACACGCACACCCAGCAGAAAAACACATTCCCCTGTGTTTCTGTGGTGTCTGTGATTGTGTCCTTTAGTGGTTGTAGCTCCCCTAAAGCAGCACTCACATCTGTTAACACCAAACCCCTCCTAGAACCTGAAGTCTTGAGAGCCCAGATACTACATACCAAATACTAACATATGGTACTACTGCATGATCTGTTATGAATCATACATAACTATTTTAGGATGTTTTCAAACTTCAGCATGCCTATCATGTCAGTCATCTAAGTGTCAGCACATAGGAGCTGTCAATCAAATCAGAAACTCACTGACCTATCCTTTCTGTCTGTCTCTGTTTCTCTGTCTTTCTCTGTCTGTCTCTGTTTCTCTCTGTCTGTCTCGGTTTCTCTGTCTCTCTCTGTCTGTCTCTGTTTCTCTCTGTCTGTCTCTGCTTCCCTGTCTCTGTTTCTCTGTCTCTCTGTCTCTCTCTGTCTGTCTCTGTTTCTCTCTGTCTGTCTCTGCTTCCCTGTCTCTGTTTCTCACTCGGTCTCTCTGTTTTTCTCTATCTGTTTCTCTCAGACTTCGAGGATTTGTTTGATGATGAGGACCTGCAGTGAATGAAGACCCCCCCCCCCCCCCCCCCCCCCCCCCAACACACACACTGCCACTGTGTTTGTTAAAAAATAAAGGCTCTTTTAAAAAGCAGATGTGTATGTGAATTCTGTGGATCCCATGCATTCCATAGCTGAGCTAAATGATCAGTGTTGCTTTAGAGTGGTCGTGCTTCAATGTGCTGCGGCAGGCAGGTCTTTAGGCGCTGAGAAACACCTGTTAGTGGACTAATAATTACATACTCCATAATATCACATGCACACTCATACCTAGAATAAATATATAGGACATCCCCAGTTAACATTTCCAGTATGTTGATGGCTACTGGACAGCAAGGCCTTAGACAGTGTCAAATGGGTTGTATTCAGTAGTGCACACTGTAGCACCATAACAAGTTGGATACAAAACACACCGGTGACAAATGCATATATTTATATCCATCTCTGTGTGGCTGCGACCTAGTTGGAGTGTTTGGTGAGTCTGAAACCATCACCTGTTAGGTTTGGGTGCTATTGCATCTTACAGGGACGTTGCTCGAGAACCACTGTACGGATGGATGTGTACAGTGGTGTGTGTAAACCCTCAGTTACAGGGCAGATGTGTCTGAACAGTAGAACTAATGAGGAAACTAGCACCTGAAATGACTGATGGGCAGACCAGCTGTCAGTGTGTGCCAACAGAGCTGTCTAACAGCAGCTAGCATGCAGGGTTTTGGGCCTTCCTCCTACAAAATGGGTTCTGGGAAGTGCTTATGTGGCTCCTTTACCCTCCTTTCCCCCTTCATTATTTCCCTTCTATTTCCTTGTCTCCCTCTGTTGTTTTAGCTCTCTGTCTTTCTTTTCTTTCTCTCTCGCTCTCGCTCTCGCTCTCTCTTCTCTCTTCTCTCTCTGTAATTACGGAGTCTCTGATTGGTCGGGTGGTTGAGCTGGCAGCAGCCAATAGCAGCTCTGGTAGCAGTGCCCCTCGATCTCCTGGAAAGGTTTGTGTGTGTTAATTATTAGGGGTCTGTTTAAAACCAGACCTAACCATTTTAGGGGGCACAGTCTGTCAGTAGAGCCAGAGGGACAGGGTGCACCAGGAGCCTCACATACACACTTAAACATCCAGCCTCTGAACCAGCCAGTGGTCTTCGTCTGATACAGCCTCTCCTCAAGATCCAACAGAGACTCCACTACACACAACTACAGGTAAGACAACATCAAGGTTTGGTTTAAGTCCAGTTTAAGGTCAGGTTTGAGCGCTCTGAAACACCTGTAGCCTGTGTAGGAGAATCAACCAGCAGAGCAGCCTAAACCCCCTGATGAGACTCCGATAGAAGACCCTCTGAGGAAGCAGTTTAGACTGGTGGAAGCAGACACACGGGTGGATGTAGACTGGAAACATTGTTATCATTTTTTCTTATGGGAAGCAAGACAACTAAATGTGATTTAGCAGGATGAGGGTACTAACTGTCTTCTACAGCATTCACTAGTCTTGGTTTGGAATGGCATGGGTATAGGAAACACAGTAAACTGTTTCCACTGGTATTTACCTGAAATTGTCCGTAGTAGAGGAGGCGGCCATGGCTGGAAGGAGCAGAACGTCGTTCTCCGGTGTGTTGACTGCTGCTCTGCTGGCCACCATACTGCTGCCTGGTGAGTCACACATGCAGTCATGCTCAAGCAGACATAGTGGTTTCTGATGGATGGACTTTGTGAATATTGATCCTCTCCTACCGTAGTCCTCCTCTCCTCACCTTGCCTATTCGCAAGCCCTTGACTAGTTGAACCAGGTCTGTTATTGCTGGGCTAGAAGTAAAATGTCCAGTCCTGAGGGTAACCAAAGAACCGATTCAGAAACATTGTCCTAACTAAAACTCATAACAGTCTCTGTCTGCCTCTAATTATTACCTGTTGTAATAACCTCTATTATAACCTCACCATATGGATCTGCCTCGGATAACTGCCTCGGGTAACTGCCTCGGATATCTGCCTCGGATAACTGCCTCGGGTAACTGCCACCAGACCAGCTGTTTCTGGTTCTGTGTTGACATGATTGACAGTTCCCCTCAGGGGAATCTTTAGTTAATCTCCTCTTTCCTCTAAAACTGTTTCTCAACAGACCCATAATCCTAACCTTAACCCATCATGTATTTACAGGGATGGAGGAGGGGGAGGAGAGGGAATTCTTTCATCGTTCCAGCACTTGTAAAAGATTATTACCTGTCAGCATCAGTCCCGCCTCCTGCTCCCCCCCCCACCCCCCCCTCTGCCCCGTAAAGACTGTTGTTTACAGATGTTCCGGTCTTTTACTGGCTCATTAAATATAATACAGCGGATACACTGAGACAGCAACATTTACCCCAACACCACACACACCTCCCTCCATCCATCATCCATGCATCTCTCTCTCCTTCTCTTCCTCCATCCCTCTTTCTCCCTCCTTTCATCTCTTCTCTCTCTACCTCCGCCCCACGCTGTCCTTCCCTCTAAAAACTGCTAACACCATTTTCCCCTGTGGAGATGAAAGAGCATGCAACGCTGTGTCTACTGTTTCTCTCTCACGCACACACACACACACACACACACACACACACACACACACACACACACACACGGAGCTCTGTAAGGTAGCTAGCCCAGTTGGGGTCCACTGTTACATGCTCACCTATAAAATCTACAAAGGGCCGTAGTCACCGAACATCCAGGCACGGCCAATAACCCCTGCCCTGTAAACCTGTGTGTGTTTATTCCCACACCTTTCCACCTGTATATTACACTTGCAGTGGGGAAAAGTACTTAGTAGTATATGTCAGCATGTTTTGGTTTCTGCTGCTGACTCTGGCAACATCTAGCTCTGACAGTGTGTGTCTGTCTCCTCAGAATTCCTGTCGGCAGGGCCGGTGTTACAGAAGCTCAATGGACAAGGTAAATGCACAACTACCTCACAAACATACTTGACATACACAACAATGTTTTTGATGCTTGATGTCTCACCAGTAGGGGATGCCACTGAAGAGACAGCGGTTGCCATGGCATCGGCAAGGAGGCTTGTCCGTAACCGTAGAAACATCAGCTGGTACAAGCAACACTCAGACTTCTGGAGCTGGTACAAATACTTCACGGACAATGGAAACACGGAGGCAGTGAGTACACTCTGAGGAGATTGGGGTGTTATCCGGGAATGGTCCCAAACCTTCTGGTCCCAAGGGGCCAACACTAACTAACCACAAACCTTCTGGTCCCAAGGGGCCAACACTAACTAACCACAAACCTTCACAGTTGAGGTATCATCTGCTTAGAGATGAAAAGGGATATTGTGTTTGAGAATGACATGGGAACCTTGGGGAACTTCACAGGTATCTCTATTCATGTTCTTGGGGTTTCCCTAGCTTTGGCTTTCATCTTTATGAACCTCATATACTTCTAACCTCATATCTTTATCCCCTTCTCCCCCCTCCCCCCTTAGGTCCAGGAGCTGGACAGGGTCTACCTGGCCTACCTCCAAAATAAGAACCGTGCTGAGGGACGTCGCTCTTATAAGGCCTACCTGGGCCACCTAGGGGACATCTACAAGGCCTGCGCCGACTCAGAGGACCCAAACTGCGTGGCCTCGGCCACTAGCCGGCAAAAACCTGAAACCCCCAAGGCCCCTCCTAAACCCGCCCCTGTCAAGGCCTGTGACTCCTACAGGTCAGTCATGTTAATTGATGTCTGTGTTATATAATTGTATGCTTGTGAATTGAATCTAATCTAATGTCCTGTGTAGGGACCCATATTGTCTGTATGCTGCCAAGAGCCAGCCCCCACCTTCTCCTGGCCCGGTCAAGGCCCCAGCCCCCAATTATGTGCGCTCCCCTGTGGCTGTTAAAGAACCTCATTCTGGGTACTACTCCTCCCCCGCTGTGCAGCCCTTCCTGTCCAAGGTACAGTATTACTACACTATTACTGCTTTTACTGTACCACTATACTAATGTATAGTGTCTATATCTATAATTAACATACGCATGATTGTTTTTATTCCCGTCCAGGAGCAGAAGGCGGAGCTGCTGCGTATCTGTTCAGCGGAGGATGTGGACTGTCTCCAGTACCACCTGAGAGCTGCTTTCGGCCACAATCCCTCCGCTGGGCCCATGCCCTCCTACGCCCACCTGGGCTGTGATCCGAAAGACCCCACCTGTAAACCCCAGCTGGTCCAAAAAGCTCCCTCCGGCCTCTTCCTCCGTTACCCCAACTGTGACCCCAGAGACCCTCGCTGCGCCTACGCTGCATCCCTACAGGTAAGATTGGTATTTGTTATCATCGCCATCATCATTGTTATTATATGCGATTATCATTGAATTGTAATATCATGATCATGACTGTCCTTCCATCCCCAGGCTCCCCGTGCCCCTGCTCCCCCCGCCCCGGCAGGTCCTGGTTCCTGCAACCCTCTGTTTGAGGACGGTTGTAACCCTCTCACTGCAACCAAGTACGCCACGGCACCAGAGGAGTTCAAGGAAGAACACAAAGATGAACCTGCCGCAATGCGTGCTGCGCCCCCAGCTCCCGAGCAACGCAGCGACCCATTCGCTATGTACAGGGATGCTTATGCTAATGCTAATGGTAACCGCCAAGGCAGTGCTCCAAGCTCTCAAGCTGGTGACCCATATACCATGTTCGGCCAAGGCAGTGCTCTCAGCGCTCAAGCTAGTGACCCATATGCCATGTACCGCCAAGGCAGTGCTCCCAGCGCTCAAGCTAGTGACCCATATGCCATGTACCACCAAGGCAGTGCTCCCAGCGCTCAAGCTAGTGACCCATATGCCATGTACCACCAAGGCAGTGCTCCCAGCGCTCAAGCTAGTGACCCATATGCCATGTACCGCCAAAGCAGTGCTCCCAGAGCTCAAGCTAGTGACCCATATGCCATGTACCGCCAAGGCAGTGCTCTCAGAGCTCAAGCTAGTGACCCATATGCCATGTACCGCCAAGCCAGTTCTCCCAGCGCTCCAGCTATTGACCCATATGCCATGTACCGCCGAGCTATCGCTAGTGCTCAAGCTAACGACCCATACACCATGTACAGGCAGGCTAATGCTAACGATCCCTTAGAAATGTATCGTGAAGCTGCAGCCTCCATGCACAGACATGTCCCCCCCTCCCCGCCGCAGCAGGCCCCCGCCTCCCCTCCCCGCTATGAGGAGCCCACACAGGAGGATCGCCACCCGCTGGGCCCCCGGGGAAGGACCAAGGAGGGCTATGAATGCTTCATCGGCTACGACCAGGAGTGCTACCCAATAGCCCGCGCAGAGCCGCGTTCTGGCGTCCACCGTAACACCGCCTACCCCGCCGAGCCCTACGAGCCGCATCTCAATGCCGATGGATCACGGAACGGAGTTCTGGAGCCTTCTGACCCCGACTGTGACCCGGAGTACGACACCAACTGCCGCCTGCGTCGCTATGAACCCCGGGAGGATCTGCTGCCAGACGCCAACGCCCAAGCTGTACACCAGGGAGAGCCACAGCACAGCCGGGACCATAGCTACAACCAGGGGGAGCCAGAGAGAGAAAGCGAGGCAGATTCAGAGCCATACCAGAGTGGCCAGGAGGAGACCTACGGGGCTTACCCCCCTCCCTCGCAGGGGCTGTCATACAGGTCCTACCCCTCAACCCAGCAGGGAATGCCCAGCTTCCAGGACATGCTGAGAGGATACAGAGACCAGTACCCTGAACAGGATAACCACAGAGCATACGCTGCTGACTACCGCCAAAAATAAATACACACATATACACATACATGCATGCATACACACACACACACACACACACACATGTGTATGTGACAAATAAAATTAGATTTGATTTGATTACATACATAGACACACTGCATATGCCCTAAAGACTACAACAACAAAACTAACTAACACACCAGCCAAAAACAGGAGCAGATGACATGGAACACTATATTTAATACAAAACAATAAGATTGAATGAAGTCTGACACACACACACATGCACACACACACATGTCACATATGGAAGAACAGGCACACACACACACACACACATAGTAATGTGCTGTTAGCAGGAGGAGTTTCTCTCCACTAGCTGTTTTATCTGTCAGTTAGATAGCTTTTATTCATTGATTAATTGACCCCCTATTCTCACTGGAATATTTAATACATTCTTGCAGCTCTGCTTCACTTCTGAAGCTACAAACTTCACATTATTTTTGTGTTTGTTTTGTTTATGATGTATTATGTAAAGTTTTTTTTACACTTTGAATGTTTTAAATAAAAGCTTTGAAAAACATGTATTTTACTCTTTGTGTCCATGTTCTATACTGACCCCTATAGGCTAGCAGTGGTAATAGTATCTACTGACCCCTACAGCCCAACAGTGGTAATATTATCTACTGACCCCTATAGGCTAACAGCGGTAATATCTACTGACCCCTATAGGCTAACGGTAGTAATATTATCTACTGACCCCTATAGGCTAACAGTGGTAATATCTATTGACCCCTATAGGCTAGCAGTGGTAATAGTATCTACTGACCCCTACAGCCCAACAGTGGTAATATTATCTACTGACCCCTATAGGCTAACAGCGGTAATATTATCTACTGACCCCTATAGGCTAACAGTGGTAATATTATCTACTGACCCCTATAGGCTAACAGTGGTAATATTATCTACTGACCCCTACAGCCCAACAGTGGTAATATTATCTACTGACCCCTACAGCCCAACAGTGTTAATATTATCTACTGTCCCCTATAGGCTAACAGTGGTAATATTATCTACTGACCCCTATAGGCTAACAGTAGTAATATTATCTACTGACCCCTATAGGCTAACAGTGGTAATATCTATTGACCCCTATAGGCTAGCAGTGGTAATAGTATCTACTGACCCCTACAGCCCAACAGTGGTAATATTATCTACTGACCCCTATAGGCTAACAGCGGTAATATTATCTACTGACCCCTATAGGCTAACAGTGGTAATATTATCTACTGACCCCTATAGGCTAACAGTGGTAATATTATCTACTGACCCCTACAGCCCAACAGTGGTAATATTATCTACTGACCCCTACAGCCCAACAGTGTTAATATTATCTACTGTCCCCTATAGGCTAACAGTGGTAATATTATCTACTGACCCCTATAGGCTTACAGTGGTAATATTATCTACTGACCCCTATAGGCTAACAGTGGTAATATTATCTACTGACCCCTACAGCCCAACAGTGGTAATATTATATACTACTGACCCCTATAGGCTAACGGTAGTAATATTATCTACTACTGACCCCTATAGGCTAACAGTAGTAATATTATCTACTACTGACCCCTATAGGCTAACGGTAGTAATATTATCTACTACTGACCCCTATAGGCTAACTGTAGTAATATTATCTACTACTGACCCTATAGGCTAACAGTGGTAATATTATCTACTACTGACCCCTACAGCCCAACAGTGGTAATATTATCTACTACTGACCCCTACAGCCCAACAGTGGTAATATTATCTACTACTGACCCCTACAGCCCAACAGTGGTAATATTATCTACTACTGACCCCTACAGCCCAACAGTGGTAATATTATCTACTACTGACCCCTATAGGCTAACAGTGGTCATATTATCTACTACTGACCCCTATAGGCTAACAGTGGTCATATTATCTACTGACGACTATAGGCTAACAGTGGTAATATTATCTACTGACCCCTATAGGTTCACAGTGGTAATAGTATCTACTGACCCCTATAGGCTAACAGTGGTCATATTATCTACTACTGATCCCTATAGGCTAACAGTGGTAATATCTACTGACCCCTATAGGCTAACAGTAGTAATATTATCTACTGACCCCTATAGGCTAACAGTGGTAATATTATCTACTGACCCCTATAGGCTAACAGTGGTAATATCTACTGACCCCTATAGGCTAACGGTAGTAATATTATCTACTACTGACCCCTATAGGCTAACAGTGGTAATATCTACTGACCCCTATAGGCTAACAGTGGTCATATTATCTACTGACGACTATGGGCTAACAGTAGTAATATTATCTACTGACCCCTATAGGCTAATGGTAGTAATATTATCTACTACTGACCCCTATAGGCTAACAGTAGTAATATCTAGTGATCCACCTCTACGCAGACGACACCATTCTATATACTTCAGGCCCGTCCTTGGACACTGTGCTATCTAACCTCCAAACGAGCTTCAATGCCATACAACACTCCTTCCGTGGCCTCCAACTGCTCTTAAACGCTAGTAAAACCAAATGCATGCTTTTCAACCGTTCGCTGCCTGCACCAGCACGCCTGACTAGCATCACCACCCTGGATGGTTCCGACCTAGAATATGTGGACATCTATAAGTACCTAGGTGTCTGGCTAGACTGTAAACTCTCCTTCCAGACTCATATCAAACATCTCCAATCGAAAATCAAATCTAGAGTCGGTTTTCTATTCCGCAACAAAGCCTCCTTCACTCACGCCGCCAAACTTACCCTAGTAAAACTGACTATCCTACCGGTCCTCGACTTCGGCAATGTCATCTACAAAATAGCTTCCAACACTACTCAGCAAACTGGATGCAGTTTATCACAGTGCCATCCGTTTTGTCACTAAAGCACCTTATATCACCCACCACTGCGACCTGAATGCTCTAGTCGGCTGGCCCTCGCTACATATTCGTCGCCAGACCCACTGGCTCCAGGTCATCTACAAGTCTATGCTAGGTAAAGCTCCGCCTTATCTCAGTTCACTGGTCACGATGGCAACACCCACCCGTAACACGCGCTCCAGCAGGTGTATCTCACTGATCATCCCTAAAGCCAACACCTCATTTGGCCGCCTTTCGTTCCAGTTCTCTGCTGCCTGTGACTGGAACGAATT
This sequence comes from Oncorhynchus clarkii lewisi, assembly GCF_045791955.1. Classification (NCBI taxonomy): domain Eukaryota; kingdom Metazoa; phylum Chordata; class Actinopteri; order Salmoniformes; family Salmonidae; genus Oncorhynchus; species Oncorhynchus clarkii. The sequence continues at coordinate 16,296,691 of NC_092157.1, read as the reverse complement.
GCAAAAATCGCTGAAGTTGGAGACTTTTATCTCCCTCATCAACTTCAAACATCTGCTATCTGAGCAGCTAACCGATCGCTGCAGCTGTACATAGTCTATCGGTAAATAGCCCACCCATTTTTACCTACCTCATCCCCATACTGTTTTTATTTATTTACTTTTCTGCTCTCTTTCTGCACACCAATATCTCTACCTGTACATGACCATCTGATCATTTATCACTCCAGTGTTAATCTGCATAATTGTAATTATTCGCCTACCTCCTCATGCCTTTTGCACACAATGTATATAGACTCTCCTTTTTTTCTACTGTGTTATTGACTTGTTAATTGTTTACTCCATGTGTAACTCTGTGTTGTCTGTTCACACTGCTATGCTTTATCTTGACCAGGTCGCAGTTGCAAATGAGAACTTGTTCTCAACTAGCCTACCTGGTTAAATAAAGGTGAAATAAAAAAATATACAAATATCTACTGACCCCTATAGGCTAACAGTGGTAATATCTACTGACCCTATAGGCTAACAGTGGTAATATGATCTACTACTGACCCCTATAGGCTAACAGTAGTAATATCTACTGACCCTATAGGCTAACAGTGGTAATATCTACTGACCCCTATAGGCTAACAGTGGTAATATCTACTGACCCTATAGGCTAACAGTGGTAATATGATCTACTACTGACCCCTATAGGCTAACAGTGGTAGTATTATCTACTGACCCCTATAGGCTAACAGTAGTAATATCTACTGACCCCCTGAATGCTCTAGTCGGCTGGCCCTCGCTACATATTCGTCGCCAGACCCACTGGCTCCAGGTCATCTACAAGTCTATGCTAGGTAAAGCTCCGCCTTATCTCAGTTCACTGGTCACGATGGCAACACCCACCCGTAACACGCGCTCCAGCAGGTGTATCTCACTGATCATCCCTAAAGCCAACACCTCATTTGGCCGCCTTTCGTTCCAGTTCTCTGCTGCCTGTGACTGGAACGAATTGCAAAAATCGCTGAAGTTGGAGACTTTTATCTCCCTCATCAACTTCAAACATCTGCTATCTGAGCAGCTAACCGATCGCTGCAGCTGTACATAGTCTATCGGTAAATAGCCCACCCATTTTTACCTACCTCATCCCCATACTGTTTTTATTTATTTACTTTTCTGCTCTTTTGCACACCAATATCTCTACCTGTACATGACCATCTGATCATTTATCACTCCAGTGTTAATCTGCAAAATTGTAATTATTTGCCTACCTCAAAGGTGAAATAAAAAAATATAAAAATATCTACTGACCCCTATAGGCTAACAGTGGTAATATCTACTGACCCTATAGGCTAACAGTGGTAATATGATCTACTACTGACCCCTATAGGCTAACAGTAGTAATATCTACTGACCCTATAGGCTAACAGTGGTAATATCTACTGACCCCTATAGGCTAACAGTGGTAATATCTACTGACCCTATAGGCTAACAGTGGTAATATGATCTACTACTGACCCCTATAGGCTAACAGTGGTAGTATTATCTACTGACCCCTATAGGCTAACAGTAGTAATATCTACTGACCCTATAGGCTAACAGTGGTAATATCTACTGACCCCTATAGGCTAACAGTGGTAATATCTACTGACCCTATAGGCTAACAGTGGTAATATGATCTACTACTGACCCCTATAGGCTAACAGTGGTAGTATTATCTACTGACCCCTATAGGCTAACAGTAGTAATATTATCTACTACTGACCCCTATAGGCTAACAGTGGTAATATGATCTACTACTGACCCCTATAGGCTAACAGTAGTAATATTATCTACTGACCCCTATAGGCTAACAGTGGTAATATTATCTACTGACCCCTATAGGCTAACAGTGGTAATATCTACTGACCCCTATAGGCTAACAGTGGTCATATTATCTACTACTGACCCCTATAGGCTATAGGGGTCCCCCTATACACATATAAACCATTATGGTACTTTAAACATTAATGTTGACTCATTTTAAATACAACAGGAGTGGATGAGTGCACACTTTGGGGAGAAGGGTGCAGAGTGAATGAACAAAGAGAAGGGGGAGAAGTTAAAATGAGCTTTAAAAATATCCCTCTCCCCTTTCCTGCCATGCACCTGACCCCTCCCCCAACTAACCCACCTCGCTCCCCAACTCACAGAAAGACAAGAAAAAACCCAGTTTGAAACATCAATACAACTTTATTGATCCAAGAGCACTCTGACTCAGTAACAACAGCTGTGAGCCCAGAGTAAACCCACTCACACAGCTTCTCTTTTTGTGTGTGCGTGTTCATGTGTATGTGACAGCCTGTGGCAGGTGACCTTTATCATTACAGAACTAAGATGATTATAAATATAGATTACAGCTACACACACACACACACTGGCCCTTTGGCTGGAGGCCAGCTGTACACACTCAGGGACAGGAGGAGAGGAGAGTGTGTGGATTGGACATACGGGGGAAGGGAGGGAAAGAGAAAGGAAACAAAGTGAGAAAGAGAGGGGGAAAATAGAGAGAGAGAGGAGTTTTACTTTTAGTATTTAATACAGCTTATCTCAGAGAACAGGGGATAGGTAGAGATGGTAGAGGTTGGGGATAGGTGGTGGTGGGGGATAGTAGAGGTGGGTGATAGGTAGTTAGGTGGGGGATAGGTAGAGGTGGTAGAGGTTGGGGATAGGTGGTGGTGGGGGATAGTAGAGGTGGGTGATAGGTAGAGATGGTAGAGGTTGGGGATAGGTGGTGGTGGGGGATAGTAGAGGTGGGGGATAGGTAGTTAGGTGGGGGATAGGTAGAGGTGGGGGATAGGTAGAGATGGTAGAGGTTGGGGATAGGTAGAGGTGGGTGATAGGTAGAGATGGTAGAGGTGGGGGATAGGTAGAGGTGGGTGATAGGTAGAGATGGTAGAGGTTGGGGATAGGTGGTGGTGGGGGATAGTAGAGGTGGGGATAGGTAGAGATGGTAGAGGTTGGGGATAGGTGGTGGTGGGGGATAGTAGAGGTGGGTGATAGGTAGAGATGGTAGAGGTTGGGGATAGGTGGTGGTGGGGGATAGTAGAGGTGGGGGATAGGTAGTTAGGTGGGGGATAGGTAGAGGTGGGGGATAGGTAGAGGTGGGGATAGTGAGAGGTGGGGGATAGTAGAGGTGGGGGATAGGTAGAGAGGTGGGGGATAGGTAGAGGTGGGGGATAGGTAGAGGTGGGGATAGGGAGAGGTAGGGGATAGTAGAGGTGGGGGATAGGTAGAGAGGTGGGGATAGGGAGAGGTGGGGGATAGTAGAGGTGGGGGATAGGTAGAAGTGGGGGATAGATAGAGTTGGGGGATAGGGAGAGGTGGGGGATAGGTAGAGGTGGGGAATAGGTAGAGGTGGGGGTTAGGGAGAGAGGTGGGGGATAGGTAGAAGTGGGGGATAGGTAGAGGTGGGGGATAGGGAGAGAGGAGGGGGATTGGTTAGAGATTGGGGATAGGGAGAGAGGTGTGGGATAGATAGAGGTGGGGTTAGCGAAGGAGAGGTGGGGGATAGGGAGAGAGGTGGGGGTTAGGGAAAGGTGGGCAATAGGGAGAGAGGTGGGGGATAGGTAGAGAGGAGGGGGATAGGGAGAGAGGTGTGGGATAGATAGAGGTGGGGGTTAGCGAAGGAGAGGTGGGGGATAGGGAGAGGTGGGGGATAGGGAAAGGTGGGGGATAGGGAGAGAGGTGGGGGATAGGTAGAGGTGGGGAATAGGTAGAGGTGGGGGATAGGGAAAGGTGGGGGTTAGGAAGAGAGGTGGGGGTTAGGGAGAAAGATGGGGGTTAGGGAGAAAGGTGGGGGATAGGTAGAGAGGAGGGGGATAGGTAGAGGTGGGGGATAGATAGAGGTGGGGGATAGGGAGAGAGTGGGGGATAGGTAGAGGTGGGGGATAGGGGGAGAGGTGGGGCATGGGGGAGAGGTGGGGGATAGGGAGATAGGTGGGGGATAGGTATAGAGCTGGGGGATAGGGAGAGAGGAGGGGGATCGGTAGAGGTGGGGGATGGGGAGAGAGATGTGGGATAGTTAGAGGTGGGGGTTAGCGAGAGAGATGGGGGATAGGTAGAGGTGGGGAATAGGTAGAGGTGGGGGATAGGGAGAGGGGTGGGGGATGTTTAGAGGTGGGGTTAGGGAGAGAGGTGGGGGCTAAATAGAGAGGTGGGGATAGGGAGAGAGGTGGGTGTTAGGGAGAGAGGTGGGGGATAGGGAGAGAGGTGGGGGATAGGTAGAGAGGTGGGGGTTAGGTAGGGGATAGGGAGAGGTGGGGGATAGGGAGAGAGATGGAGGATAGGGAGAGAGGTGGTGGATAGGGAGAGAAGTGGGAGATAGGTAGAGGTGGGGGATAGGGAGAGAGGTGAGGGATAGGGATAGGGAGAGAGGTAGGGGTTAGTGAGAGAGGTAGGGGATAGGTAGAGGTGGGGGATAGGTAGAGGTGGGGGATAGGGAGAGTGGTGGGGGATAGGCAGAGGTGGGGGATAGGTAGAGAGGTGGGGGATAAGGAGAGAGGTGGGGGGATAGGGAGAGGTTGGGAATAGGTAGAGGTGGGGGATAAGGAGAGCGGTGGGGGATAAGGAGAGAGGTGGGGGATAAGGAGAGAGGTGGGGGATAAGGAGAGAGGTGGGGGATAGGGAGAGAGGTGGGGATAGGTAGAGGTGGGGGATAAGGAGAGAGGTGGGGTATGGTGGAGCAGATTGTCCAATCGGCTGCCTGGTAGGCACAGCTAAAGCAGGAAGTCAGCGTCGGCGGTTGTCCAATGGGCTGCTAGGTAGGCGCGGCTGAATCAGAAAGCCAGTAAAGGTGGAGTCGTTGTTGATGTCAGCGTAAATTCCAACTTCTTCCTGTTCCGCACCATACACCTGTAGACAGAGGGATATTATATTAGCTATTAATGAAGTAATAAGTTAGTGACTTGTGGTGAGGAGTAAAAGGTCAAATTCTAATGCAAACATACAACATCTAATAGCAGCCATAGGAAATTCACCAGTTTGGTAAAATAGTTCTGTTTGCCTGATTCAGCCATATTGACTTTTTCAACCAGACTTTAGAACTCTAAATAATAAAGAATTAAAGGAACTAAAGGAACTAAAGGAACTAAAGGAACTAAAGGAACTAAAGGAAAAAAGACCCCTTCATTGTTTCTTTGAATTGGCAGCGTATGACTCACCTGCAGCCATACCTGGTCTCCAGATGAGAGGTTTAGGACCGCCCCTCCAGAGGACTGGTCCAGGTCAGAGGTCAGGAACTGGTCCAGAGTCAGCGACATGACACGGCCGTTACGGTACAGCCCCACCTTACACCCCTGACCCTAAACAACACACACACCGCTACTGTACAGACAGCCCACCTTACACCCCTGACTCTAAACAAAGTTTACAGTAATGTACTGTTTAAACCAAATTTACAGTAAGATATTGTACCTTTTTGTACAGTAACTTACCACTACAGGATTTGTTTGTGTGTTACCTGTACAGTGAGGTGGAAGGTGAAGTAGTACACTCCGGGGATAAAACAGCGGAACTTCCCTGAGATGTCATCATAGTGATGCTGCACGGACGGACGGACGGACGGACAGACAGACAGACACAGACAGACAGACAGACACAGACAGACAGACAGACAGACAGACAGACAGACAGACAGACAGACAGAGACAGACAGACAGACAGACAGACAGACAGACAGACAGACAGACAGAGACAGACAGACAGACAGACAGACAGACAGACAGACAGACAGACAGACAGAGACAGACAGACAGACAGACAGACAGACAGACAGACACAGACAGACAGACAGACAGACAGACAGACAGACAGACAGACAGACAGACAGACACAGACAGACAGACAGACAGACAGACAGACAGACAGACAGACAGACAGAGACAGACAGACAGACAGACAGACAGACAGACAGACAGAAAAACCGGATATAGTGAAGCTGGAAAGAAGAATCGATATTTGATATTTGCTCTGACATCACACAAACACACAGTACCTGTTCGTTGTAGAAGATCTTGGTGAAGTGAAGGGGTGTGTCTGTCGTGGTAGTGGGTGTGGTTAGTCCCACGCTGAAGGCAGAGCGATACAGGAAGGAACTCTCGCCCCTCTGCCCCTGCAGCCCTGGGGCCCCCGGGAAACCCCGTCGTCCCTGGAATCCGTCCCCCCCAACTTCCCCCACCTCTCCCCTCTCCCCTCTCACACCTAGTGAGGACAGGAGAAAGAGCATGAGATGGACGAAGAGAGTGAGTGAGAGAAAGTTTGAGAATCTATATGTTGATTGTTGATTCCCTGATGTGTTCTACCTGGAAGTCCAGTGTCTCCTGTCTCTCCCTGGCGTCCCTCTCTCCCATCTCTCCCATCCTGCCCGTCCAGACCAGGAGTCCCAGGAACACCTCCCATCCAATGGCCGCACCCCTCCTGAACTCCGACCTCTGACCCATACCCCTCTGCCAGCACACACAACAGCAGCATCCAGCTCATTGTTACCATGGTGACCTGACCTCTGATCTGTGACCTCTGAGATTGCACGAAGCAGGGAATCGCTGAAGAGACGGAGTGGAGAGAGAGTAGAAGAGAGTGATACAAATCTATCTCGTCCTTGTGTGTCTGAGCATGTGTGTGCCTGTGTGAATTGCGCTCCTATATTTATCTCTGACTGCGTGTGACTCCGGCTGGTGACAAAGTCATACCCCCCAAATGACCTGCCACACACACACACACACACACACACACACACACACACACACACACACACACACACACACACACACACACACACACACACACACACACACACACACACACACACACGGTGATCCTCTACCTCCCTCTTGTGGTCAGTGGTCAGGGCAATATTTTAGTATGATACAGTAGGCTAGTATCCATGTTGACTGAGAGAAAAAGGGAGGGAGGGAGATTAGAGAGATAGATAGATAGATAGATAGATAGATAGATAGATAGATAGATAGAGAAACAGAGGTCAGCACTGCCGATAGAGTCCATTTCCACTGTGTGTGTGACAGCGGGTACTTGCAGAGAAGAGCTGTGTGTGTGTGCAGGAGATCAGAAAAAACACCTGTCTCTCTGCCTCTCTCTCTCTCTTTATTCATACCTCTCTGTTTCTGAAGAAAAAAAACATATCCCTACATGAAGTATTAAGCAACTAATAATTATTATTTTCAAATTAATTTGGTATGAAATGAGTTCACCTTCCCCCTCTCCCCACACACAGCTCCATGCACATGCTGTGACCTGTGTATCTGTGTCAAATTAATTCAAATCACATTTCATTTGTCACATGCTTCATAAACAGCAGGTGTAGACTAACGGTAAAATAAATAATAAATACACAATGAGTAAAGATATACAGGGTATCAGTACTGAGTTGATGTGCAGGGGTACGAAGTAATTGAGGCAAATACAGTATCAGTCATAATTTTTACTAATTCAAGGATTTTTCTTTGTTTGTACTATTTTCTACATTGTAGAATAATGGTGAAGACATCAAAACTATGAAATAACGCATATGGAATCATGTAGAAACCAAAAAAGTGTTAAACACATCAAAATGTATTTTATATTTGAGATTCTTCAAAGTAGCCACCCTTTGCCTTGATGACAGCTTTGCACACTATTGGCATTCTCTCAACCAGCTTCACCTGGAATGCTTTTCCAACAGTCTTGAAGGAGTTCCCACATATGCTGCTTTTCATTCACTCTGTGGTCCAACTCATCCCAAACCATCTCAATTGGGTTGAGGTTGGGTGATTGTGGAGGCCAGGTCATCTGATGCAGCACTCAATCACTCTCCTTCTTGGTCAAATAGCCCTTACACAGCCTGAAGGTGTGTTGAGTCATTGTCCTGTTGAAAAACAAAAGATAGTCCCACTAAGCACAAACCAGATGGGATGGCGTATCGCTGCAGAATGCCGTGGTAGCCATGCTGGTTAAGTGTGCCTTGAATTCTAAATAAATCACAGACAGTGTCACCTGCAGAGCACTCTCACACCATCATACCTCCTCCTCCATGCTTCACGGTGGGAACCACACATGTGGAGATCATACCTACTCTGTGTCTCACAAAGACACGGCAGTTGGAACCAAAAATCTAAAATTTGGACTCATCAGACCAAAGGACAGATTCCCACTGGTCTAATATCCATTGCTCATGTTTCTTGACCCAAGCAAGTCTCTTCTTCTTATTGGTGTCCTTTAGTAGTGGTTTCTTTGCAGTAATTCGACCATGAAGGCTTGATTCATGCAGTGTCCTCTGAACTGGTGAGGTTGAGATGTGTCTGTTACTTGAACTCTGTGAAGCATTTATTTGGGCTGCAATTTCTGAGGTGCAGTTAACTATAATGAACTTATCCTTTGCAGCAGAGGTAACTCTGGGTCTTCCTTTCCTGTGGCGGTCCTCATGAGAGCCAGTTTCATCATAGCGCTTGATGGTTTTTGTGACTGCACTTGAAGAAACTTTAATAAAAGTTCTTGAAATGTTCCACATTGACTGACTTTCATGTCTTAAAGTAATTATGGACTGTTGTTTCTCTTTGCTTATTTGAGCTGTTCTTGCCATAATTTGGACTTGGTATTTTACCAAATCTTCTGTATACCACCCCTACATTGTCACAACCCAACTGATTGTCTCAAAGGCATTAAAAAGGAAAGAAATTCCACAAATTAACTTTTAACAAGGCACACCTATTAATTGAAATGTATTCCAGGTGACCTCATGAAGCTGATTGAGAGAATGCCAAGAATGTGCAAAGCTGTCATCAAGGCAAAGGTTGGCTACTTTGAAGAATTTCAAATGTAAAATATATTTTGATTTGTTTAAAACTTTTTGGGGTTACTACATAATTCCATATGTGTTACTTCATATATTTTATGTCTTCACTATTACTCTATAATGTAGGAAGTAGTGAAAATAAAGAAAAACCCTGGAATGAGTACGTGTGTCCAAACCTTTGATTGGTACTTTATATATATAACTTTTAAAATGGCTGTGACCTAGGAACAATAATAATGTGACCTAGGGACAATAATAATGTGACCTAGGGACAATAATAATGTGACCTAGGGACAATAATAATGTGACCTAGGGACAATAATAATGTGACCTAGGGACAATAATAATGTGACCTAGGGACAATAATAATGTGACCTAGGGACAATAATAACGTGACCTAGGGACAATAATAATGTGACCCAGGGACAATAATAATGTGACCCAGGGACAATGCATTTAATTAAGGCTGTAAGTCGTAGGTAGGTCTAAGTTATTATAGTGATGACCAATCAATTGTTTGCATACTTTGTCATTTCCCTGAATTGGGATTTCTAGTGATAGCAATCGACCACCGTTCAACGTTTAACTGCTTAATTTCATCACCACACTCTTGAGTTAGGTTTTAAATAAAGTCTGTGGGTTAGGCTAGTGAAATACTGCACTAAAACCTAATATAATATAATGATGACATCACACTCACATTCAAAGCGATTGAGGAGAGATAGGGAAAGAAAACCTTTCCTCTTTCCCTCCTTTCGTTCTCTCCTCTTCCCTTCCCTTCTCTCCTCTCCTTTCTTCTCTTCTCATTTCCTCTTCTCTCTTCTGTAAGAAGCTGTACAGACTTCTCTTCTTCACTCTGGGAGAAATACATTCAAATATAATTGCACAAAATATTGCTTCAAGTGATATTATTATTAAATGTTTAACACTGTATCAAATCCCCATGGAAACAGGGTCAGAGAACCCATAAATAATCCTTATATCAACTAAATTCACTGAATATGCAGACTCCTTTGGCAACAAAATATAATTAAAAACCTAATCAAATAATATGTTCTCTGTCAAAAAACACTGTGTCTCTATGATATGTTCCTGCATAGCTGAAAGACACAATTCAGTTATGAAGCTAATAGCAAATAAAAACACAAGCTTGTGCTGTTTATGTTGCTTGGTGTAATTACTTTGCTGTGGCATAGCTAATGTGTTTATGAATTAAATCTTATCTTGTATTTTTTTGTTTGTAAGGGGCTGGTGTGCTGATTCCCTATCGCTGACATGCTAGCATGCTAATTATTAATTCAACCACAAAGCAAATTGTTATTTGTCTCATTGCTAGAATGCTACTTCTATATTCAAATCTAATACAAATAGGCTAATGCTTGTCTCATGGCTACCATGCTAATTCTCCATTCAACCCCTACACTAACAGGCTAATAGTTCGCTACCATTCAAACACAATACAAACAGGCTAATTCTTGTCTCTTATGTGGCATGCTAATTCTCCATTCCAACTCAATAAGAAATCCTAGACCTACGGCAGCAACAGTTACTAGGGTCTGGAATTAATGACGGATTCTCTTGGTAATTAAAAAAAATAATGAAAAAAAATCTGGGGAGGATCCTCTTCAGACAGATAACTCTCCCAATAAATCACGAGGCAAACACCTCCAAACATCGCAATTCAAAACCAAAGTTTGCAGGCAAAACCTTTGCAGTGGTTTTAGGGAAGGTAGTTTACGCAAACTAGTCACTTTGTATCCGGGGAATGTTTACACTATGGCTACAAGCGGATAAGGCTGTGATGTAAGAAAGTCGGATGACCCAACTCTGCCCTTTCCTCTATACCTAACTAACTTTGTATGCATATGGCACAGGAAGTTGGTGGGGGAGAACGAGCTCGTGGTAATGACTGGAGCGGAATTAGTGGAATGGTGTCAAATACATCAAACACATGGTTTGAAGGTGTTGATGCCATTTCATTTGCTCTGTTCCGGACATTATTATGACCCGTCCTCCCCACAGCAGCCTCCTGTGGACATTGTAAATTGGAATATTGGAACATTGCGGGAGGCAACCCGTCTGCCTGAGAGACTGCTTTGAAGTTGCTCATAGCCACAGATCTAGTATCAGCTTATGCACAGTTCAGATGCAGAATTTATGGCGAGTTGAACTGAATAGATTTTAAGAGCGAGCTAGTATGGTTGAGAGCTTTGCTTGATGAACGGGTTGGTTTCATACAACCGCTCTCAACGCTGCAGACTTCCTGGTTGGTTTTGGGTCGAATTCGGGCATAACAGGGACATGTTTTATATATATATATCGTTCATTTATTTAGACGAGGCAAAAAGAAATAAATAAGATACACAGCCTAACCAACATATGATGCTAATCCCAAAAGATAGAAAATACTCACATAGATGAGTGTGTTATCACCTAAGGAAGAGGGACACACAGACACACACAAAACCCTAAACCTAGCTTCATGTCCACATCCCAGCTCAAACCTAACCTTGGTTAATCCTTCTTCTATCCTACTTTTGTATTTGGACCTGTAAGGTGCTGGAGTTCAGGTCCGCTTTGTTCTCTCCCTTTGACCCAATATGCAGGAGCCTGACTCCGGGTAGCTCCTGCTCAATTTAACCACTGGTCTGTCTAATCTGTGTGTAACGTCTATGATCCCGATACATATTGAATTAACCTCTAAACACAACAATCTGATCAGAACCTTTCTAAGCTCATCAGATCTCCTTGTTCCCTATACTCGCTATAATATTGTGAGTATCAAGAATTCTGTGCAGTTTTGTGTACAGACAACATTGGCCTCTGTCTCTATCTCTCTCTCTCCCACACCTGCTGTCTCGACCTCTGGATGCTCGGCTATGAAAAGCCAACTGACATTTACTCCTGAGGTACTGACCTGCTGCACTCTCTACAACCACTGTGATTATTATTTGACCCTGATGGTCATCTATGAATGTTTGAACATCTTGAAGAACGATCTGGCCTTAATGGCCATGTACTCTTATAATCTCCACCCAGCACAGCCAGAAGAGGACTGGTTCCTCTCTAGTTATGTTCCTAGATTTCTGCCTTTCTAGGGAGTTTTTCCGAGCCACCGTGCTTCTACATCTGCATTGCTTGCTGTTTGGGGTTTTAGGCTGGGTTTCTGTATAGCACTTTGTGACATCGGCTGATGAAAAAAGGGCTTTATAAATACATTTGATTGAAATTTGATTGATTGATTGTCCATTCACACACACCATTACACACATCTATCACAATCAAACACAGTGACACGCACTGAGAACTGAAACACCAGAGGACCCTGCTGACTGGACTGTCCCTATTGACTGAACTGTCTCTGTTGACTGGACTGTCCCTGTTGACTGGACTGTCTCTGCTGACTGGACTGTCCCTATTGACTGAACTGTCTCTGTTGACTGGACTGTCCCTGTTGACTGGACTGTCTCTGCTGATTGGACTGTCCCTGATGACTGGACTGTCCCTGCTGACTGGACTGTCCCTGTTGACTGGACTGTCTCTGCTGATTGGACTGTCCCTGATGACTGGACTGTCCCTGCTGACTGGACTGTCCCTGTTGACTGGACTGTCCCTGTTGACTGGACTGTCCCTATTGACTGCACTGTCCCTGCTGACTGGACTGTCCCTGTTGACTGGACTGTCCCTGCTGGCTAGACTGTCCCTGTTGACTGGACTGTCCCTGTTGACTGGACTGTCTCTGCTGATTGGACTGTCCCTGCTGACTGGACTGTCCCTGCTGACTGGACTGTCCCTGCTGACTGGACTGTCCCTGTTGACTGGACTGTTCCTGCTGACTGGACTGTCCCTGTTGACTGGACTGTCCCTGCAGACTGGACTGTCCCTGTTGACTGGACTGTCCCTGTTGACTGGACTGTCCCTGCTGACTGGACTGTCCCTGTTGACTGGACTGTCCCTGCAGACTGGACTGTCCCTGTTGATTGGACTGTCCCTGCAGACTGGACTGTCCCTGCTGACTGGACTGCACCTGCAGACTGGACTGTCCCTGCAGACTGGACTGTCCCTGTTGACTGGACTGTCCCTGTTGACTGGACTGTCCCTGCTGACTGGACTGTCCCTGTTGACTGGACTGTCCCTGCAGACTGGACTGTCCCTGCTGACTGGACTGTCCCTGTTGACTGGACTGTCCCTGCTGACTGGACTGTCCCTGCAGACTGGACTGTCCCTGTTGACTGGACTGTCCCTGCAGACTGGACTGTCCCTGTTGACTGGACTGTCTCTGCAGACTGGACTGTCCCTGTTGACTGGACTGTCCCTGTTGACTGGACTGTCCCTGCTGACTGGACTGTCCCTGCTGACTGGACTGTCCCTGCAGACTGGACTGTCCCTGCAGACTGGACTGTCCCTGCAGACTGGACTGTCCCTGTTGACTGGACTGTCCCTGTTGACTGGACTGTCCCTGCTGACTGGACTGTCCCTGTTGACTGGACTGTCCCTGCAGACTGGACTGTCCCTGTTGACTGGACTGTCCCTGCAGACTGGACTGTCCCTGTTGACTGGACTGTCCCTGCAGACTGGACTGTCCCTGCAGACTGGACTGTCCCTGTTGACTGGACTGTCCCTGCTGACTGGACTGTCCCTGTTGACTGGACTGTCCCTGCAGACTGGACTGTCCCTGTTGACTGGACTGTCCCTGCAGACTGGACTGTCCCTGTTGACTGGACTGTCCCTGTTGACTGGACTGTCCCTGCTGACTGGACTGTCCCTGTTGACTGGACTGTCCCTGCAGACTGGACTGTCCCTGTTGACTGGACTGTCCCTGCAGACTGGACTGTCCCTGCTGACTGGACTGTCCCTGCAGACTGGACTGTCCCTGCAGACTGGACTGTCCCTGTTGACTGGACTGTCCCTGCTGACTGGACTGTCCCTGTTGACTGGACTGTCCCTGTTGACTGGACTGTCCCTGCTGACTGGACTGTCTCTGCTGATTGGACTGTCCCTGCTGACTGGACTGTCCCTGCTGACTGGACTGTCCCTGCAGACTGGACTGTCCCTGCAGACTGGACTGTCCCTGCTGACTGGACTGTCCCTGCAGACTGGACTGTCCCTGCTGACTGGACTGTCCCTGCAGACTGGACTGTCCCTGTTGACTGGACTGTCCCTGTTGACTGGACTGTCCCTGCTGACTGGACTGTCCCTGTTGACTGGACTGTCCCTGCAGACTGGACTGTCCCTGTTGACTGGACTGTCCCTGCAGACTGGACTGTCCCTGCTGACTGGACTGTCCCTGCAGACTGGACTGTCCCTGCAGACTGGACTGTCCCTGTTGACTGGACTGTCCCTGCTGACTGGACTGTCCCTGTTGACTGGACTGTCCCTGTTGACACTGTCCCTGCTGACTGGACTGTCTCTGCTGATTGGACTGTCCCTGCTGACTGGACTGTCCCTGCAGACTGTGTCCCTGCAGACTGGACTGTCCCTGCACTGGACTGTCCCTGTTGACTGGACTGTCCCTGCTGACTGGACTGTCCCTGCACTGTCCCTGCAGACTGGACTGTCCCTGCAGACTGGACTGTCCCTGTTGACTGGACTGTCCCTGCTGACTGGACTGTCCCTGCAGACTGGACTGTCCCTGTTGACTGGACTGTCCCTGCAGACTGGACTGTCCCTGCAGACTGGACTGTCCCTGCAGACTGGACTGTCCCTGCAGACTGGACTGTCCTACTGACAAGGAATAGTAAGTACAAAGAGTAAGTGAGAGATGAGAGGGAGGTATAGTGAAAGGGAGAGAGAAAGAGAGACAGAGACAGAAGGAAAGAGAAAGACAAAGACAGAGGGAGAGAGCAGGTGTTTGATTAAGACAGAAGAGTTCAGTCGTTAATCTCACTGCTGAATGACTATTCTGTCTGTTACTCATCACTCTGTGTGTGTGTTCCTCAGCCCTGAGTTGCATTTCATGTGTGTCTGTGTGTCTGTCAGGCCCATTAACTCTTCCCCTCTCTCTCCTTCTTCCCTCCTCCACTCCTCACATCTACCCCTCCCCTCCTCCACTCATCACTTCTTCTACTCCCCTCTCTCCTTCCTAATCTCTTCTCTCACCTTCCCCCTTCCCCCTATCTTCTCTCTCCTCTCCCCTACCCCCTCTCTTGTCTCACCTCTCCCCCTCTCTTCTCTCACCTCTCCCCTACCCCCTCTCTTCTCCCCCTCTTCTCTCTCCTCTCCCCTACCCCCTCTCTTGTCTCACCTCTCCACTCCCCCATCTTTTCTCTCACCTCTCCCCTACCCCCTCTCTTCTCTCTCCTCTCTCTCCCCCCTCTCCCCTACCCCCTCTCTTGTCTCACCTCTCCACTCCCCCATCTTTTCTCTCACCTCACCTCTCCCCTACCCCCTCTCTTGTCTCTCCTCTCCCCCCTCTTCTCTCCCCTCTCCCCTGTCTGTCAGGCTCTCCCCCATCTTTTCTCTCACCTCTCCCCTACCCCCTCTCTTCTCTCTCCTCCTCTCCCCCTCTCTACCCCCTCTCTTGTCTCACCTCTCCACTCCCCCATCTTCTCTCACCTCACCTCTCCCCTACCCCCTCTCTTCTCTCTCCACTCCCCCATCTTTTCTCTCACCTCACCTCATCTCCCCTACCCCCTCTGTTGTATCTCCTCTCCCCTCCCTCTCTCTTTTCTCCCCTTCCCCATCTCTTCTCTAACCACCTGATCCCATTGATTTCTGTCCAGTTCAAGGATGAGTAACAGTCTCATCTTTCTTTCAATCTAGCTCTTTTCTTCTTTTACTGTGTCTCTTCTCATTGTCTTTCTCTCCTCTCTATCTCTCCCTCATCTTTTCCTCTCTCACTCTCACCTCTCTCTCTCCTATCCTCTCTCTCTTGTATCCTCTCTATCACTCCCCTCATTATCTTCTCTCTTTATCCTCTCTATCCTCTCCCTCATTATCTTCTCTCTTTAACTCTCTTTATCCTCTCTCTCTTTATCCTCTCTATCACTCTCCCTCATTATCTTCTCTCTTTATCCTCTCTCTCTCTTTATCTTCTCTCTCTCTTTCTCTCTTTATCCCCTCTCTCTCTTTATCCTCTCTATCACTCTCCCTCATTATCTTCTCTCTTTATCCTCTCTCTCTTTATCCCCTCTATCTTCTCCCTCTTTATCCTCTCTCTCTTTATCCTCTCTATCACTCTCCCTCATTATCTTCTCTCTTTATCCTCTCTCTCTTCCTCATTATCCTCTCTCTCTCCCTCATTATCTTCTCTCTTTATCTCTCTCTCTTTATCCTCTCTATCACTCTCCCTCTTATCTTCTCTCTTTATCCTCTCTATCACTCTCCCTCATTATCTTCTCTCTTTATCCTCTCCTCTCTTTCATCCCTTCTCTCTTTATCCTCTCTCTCTTTATCTCTCTCTTTATCCTCTCTATCACTCTCCCTCATTATCTTCTCTCTTTATCCTCTCTCTCTTCTTTATCCCCTCTCTCTCTCTTTATCTCTCTTCTTTATCCTCTCTCTCTTTATCCTCTCTATCACTCTCCCTCATTATCTTCTCTCTTTCTCTCTCTCCTTCTTTATCCCCTCTCTCTCTCTCTCTTTCTTCTCTCTTTCTCTCTCTCCTCTTTATCCTCTCTCTCTTTATCCTCTCTATCACTCTCCCTCATTATCTTCTCTCTTTCTCTCTCTCCTTCTTTATCCCCTCTCTCTCTTTCTCTCTTCATCCTCTCTCTCTTTATCCTCTCTATCACTCTCCCTCATTATCTTCTCTCTTTATCCTCTCTCTCTTTATCCTCTCTATCACTCTCCCTCATTATCTTCTCTCTTTATCCTCTCTCTCTTTATCCTCTCTATCACTCTCCCTCATTATCTTCTCTCTTTATCCTCTCTCTCTTTATCCTCTCTATCACTCTCCCTCATTATCTTCTCTCTTTATCCTCTCTCTCTTTATCCCCTCTCTCTCTCTTTATCCTCTCTATCACTCGCCCTCATTATCTTCTCTCTTTATCCTCTCTCCTCTCTATCCCCTCTCTCTCTCTTTATCCTCTCTCTCTTTATCCTCTCTCTCTTTATCCTCTCTCTCTTTATCCTCTCTATCACTCTCCCTCATTATCTTCTCTCTTTATCCTCTCTCTCTTTATCCCCTCTCTCTCTCTTTATCCTCTCTATCACTCTCCCTCATTATCTTCTCTCTTTATCCTCTCTCCTTCTTTATCCCCTCTCTCTCTCTTTATCCTCTCTCTCTTTATCCTCTCTCTCTTTATCCTCTCTATCACTCTCCCTCATTATCTTCTCTCTTTATCCTCTCTCTCTTTATCCCCTCTCTCTCTTTCTCTCTTTATCCTCTCTCTCTTTATCCTCTCTATCACTCTCCCTCATTATCTTCTCTCTTTCTCTCTCTCCTTCTTTATCCCCTCTCTCTCTCTTTATCCTCTCTATCACTCTCCCTCATTATCTTCTCTCTTTCTCTCTCTCCTTCTTTATCCCCTCTCTCTCTTTCTCTCTTTATCCTCTCTCTCTTTATCCTCTCTATCACTCTCCCTCATTATCTTCTCTCTTTCTCTCTCTCCTTCTTTATCCCCTCTCTCTCTTTGTCTCTTTATCCTCTCTCTCTTTATCCTCTCTATCACTCTCCCTCATTATCTTCTCTCTTTATCCTCTCTCTCTTTATCCTCTCTATCACTCTCCCTCATTATCTTCTCTCTTTCTCTCTCTCCTTCTTTATCCCCTCTCTCTCTTTCTCTCTTTATCCTCTCTCTCTTTATCCTCTCTATCACTCTCCCTCATTATCTTCTCTCTTTCTCTCTCTCCTTCTTTATCCCCTCTCTCTCTTTCTCTCTTTATCCTCTCTCTCTTTATCCTCTCTATCACTCTCCCTCATTATCTTCTCTCTTTCTCTCTCTCCTTCTTTATCCCCTCTCTCTCTTTCTCTCTTTATCCTCTCTCTCTTTATCCTCTCTATCACTCTCCCTCATTATCTTCTCTCTTTCTCTCTCTCCTTCTTTATCCCCTCTCTCTCTTTCTCTCTTTATCCTCTCTCTCTTTATCCTCTCTATCACTCTCCCTCATTATCTTCTCTCTTTCTCTCTCTCCTTCTTTATCCCCTCTCTCTCTCTCTCTCTCTTTATCCTCTCTATCTTTATCCTCTCTATCACTCTCCCTCATTATCTTCTCTCTTTCTCTCTCTCCTTCTTTATCCCCTCTCTCTCTCTTTATCCTCTCTATCACTCTCCCTCATTATCTTCTCTCTTTCTCTCTCTCCTTCTTTATCCCCTCTCTCTCTCTTTATCCTCTCTATCACTCTCCCTCATTATCTTCTCTCTTTCTCTCTCTCCTTCTTTATCCCCTCTCTCTCTCTTTATCCTCTCTATCACTCTCCCTCATTATCTTCTCTCTTTCTCTCTCTCCTTCTTTATCCCCTCTCTCTCTTTCTCTCTTTATCCTCTCTCTCTTTATCCTCTCTATCACTCTCCCTCATTATCTTCTCTCTTTCTCTCTCTCCTTCTTTATCCCCTCTCTCTCTTTCTCTCTTTATCCTCTCTCTCTTTATCCTCTCTATCACTCTCCCTCATTATCTTCTCTCTTTCTCTCTCTCCTTCTTTATCCCCTCTCTCTCTTTCTCTCTTTATCCTCTCTCTCTTTATCCTCTCTATCACTCTCCCTCATTATCTTCTCTCTTTCTCTCTCTCCTTCTTTATCCCCTCTCTCTCTCTCCTCTCTCTCTTTATCCTCTCTATCTTTATCCTCTCTATCTCTCCCTCATTATCTTCTCTCTTTCTCTCTCTCCTTCTTTATCCCCTCTCTCTCTCTTTCCTCTCTATCCTCTCTATCTCTCCCTCATTATCTTCTCTCTTCTCTCTCTCTCCTTCTTTATCCCCTCTCTCTCTCTTTATCCTCTCTATCACTCTCCCTCATTATCTTCTCTCTTTCTCTCTCTCCTTCTTTATCCCCTCTCTCTCTCTTTCTCTCTATCACTCTCCTCTCTTTATCTTCTCTCTTTCTCTCTCCCTCATTATCCCCTCTCTCTCTCTTTCTCTCTCTCCTTCTTTATCCCCTCTCTCTCTCTTTCTCTCTCTCCTTCTTTATCCCCTCTCTCTCTCCTTCTTTATCCCCTCTCTCTCTCTTTCTCTCTCTCCTTCTTTATCCCCTCTCTCTCTCTTTATCCTCTCTATCACTCTCCCTCATTATCTTCTCTCTTTCTCTCTCTCCTTCTTTATCCCCTCTCTCTCTTTCTCTCTTTATCCTCTCTCTCTTTATCCTCTCTATCAATCCCTCATTATCTTCTCTCTTTCTCTCTTCATCCTCTTGTTAGGTTTGTTCCTTTCCTCCTTGTCAATCATCATTGGCTCATTGGTGAAATTAGCATTATGACAATATCTTTAATAAAATCATTCAAAAACCTTTATTAATTCAATTGCAGACATAAGTTGACAAACAGGAACACAGCACAAATGTTGCTGAGTAAGTTCTGCATCAAACAAAAGGTCTCAAGGTGTTTTATTAAACCGAAGTCCCGCCTTAGTGATGTCACTGACTACGTCATGACCTTTTTACTCCTGAGAACAAAACCCTGCATCCATAGCTATACAAACAGAGTTTCAGTGTTTATCTAAAAGCTAGGCAATACATGTCCCCTCCACAAAGCTGATTTATTGTGGAATGTCTGAGTAGTCGCTTATCTTCCACACTCCCCTGCAGAGTTCTGTCTCAGTCACACATTATAAGAGACAGAAAGAGCAAACAGCTGTGGAACAATTCTAAAACTATATAATGAATATATATATTGTTAATCTTTTATAATTGGTTTTATTTCACCTTTATTTAACCAGGTAGGCAAGTTGAGAACAAGTTCTCATTTACAATTGCGACCTGGCCAAGATAAAGCAAAGCAGTTCGACACATACAACAACACAGAGTTACACATGGAGTAAAACAAACATACAGTCAATAATACAGTAGAAAAATAAGTCTATATACAATGTGATCAAATGAGGTGAGATAAGGGAGGTAAAGGCAAAAAAAAAGGCCATGGTGGCGAAGTAAATACAATATAGCAAGTAAAACACTAGATTTGCAGTGGAAGAATGTGCAAGGTAGAGATAGAAATAATGGGGTGCAAAGGAGCAAAATAAATAAATAAATACACACATACAGTAGGGGGAGAGGTAGTTGTTTGGGCTAAATTATAGATGTGCTATGTACAGGTGCAGTGATCTGTGAGCTGCTCTGACAGCTGGTGCTTAAAGATAGTGAGGGAGATAAGTGTTTCCAGTTTCAGAGATTTTTGTAGTTCGTTCCAGTCATTGGCAGCAGAGAACTGGAAGGAGAGGCAGCCAATTCTGTAGTCTAGGACCCTATAAATGTAAGGAGGGAGGGGTCTTATAACCCATCCCCTTCTATTAATATAACATAAGCATAATCAATTATTGTAATACATCAAACATTTGTACAGCCCCAAATCATGACCCCTAGGTGAATCCTGACACACTCTCTCCCTCTTTATCCTCTCTCTTTCTCTCTCATTATCCTGCCTCTCTTTCTCTCTCTCCCTCTTTATCCTCTCTCTTTCTCTCTCTCCCTCATTATCCTGCCTCTCTTTCTCTCTCTCCCTCATTATCCTGCCTCTCTTTCTCTCTCTCCCTCATTATCCTGCCTCTCTTTCTCTCTCTCCCTCATTATCCTGCCTCTCTTTCTCTCTCTCCCTCATTATCCTGCCTCTATTTCTCTCTCTTTATCCTCCATCTCCCTCATAATCCTCCCTCTTTGTCTATTATGTCTTGTTTCTTTGTTCTGTCACATGTGCACATGTTCCAAGACAAGCGGGGAAACCAGAAAAGAATACAGAGTTGATCCAAAAACCTGTTTATTATAAAATATCAGACATGTTGGGTTACAGATCTGTTCTCCTGTAGTCAACATCACCCTACAACCACTTGACTGTCAGTTTATAGCACTCCCACTGAGCAAGAGCCAACACACACATGAATTAACACTCTCTCTCTCTCTCACACTCAATAACTCACACTCAAACACACACGCCTTGCAGTGTCTGAACCTCCATGTAGATAGGTAGGTCTGTAATATGGTGTTCAGCTGCTCCAGAATGTTTAATGATTAACGTCATTATTATCACTATTCACACACACACACACACACACACACACACACACACACACACACACACACACACACACACACACACACACACACACACACACACACACACACACACACACACACACACACACACACACACACACAGTTATCATCATGTTAAATCTTCTGTATGTCCCACACCATAAAACACTATACTGTATACACAATGTTTTACTAAACTTTACACTTAAATACTTCATACGTATTATACCATTTTTACTTTGCAATAGTACTTTGTATCTAATATACAACACTATTATCATACTTTACAATGACACATATCTGTGCAGAACACTTCATCTGGACTCACTGTCTGTAGTGTTGTAGTAGTCATGAAATAAAACAGAAAGTATCATTGTATATCCCTGATATACATATCATTAACAGCATGAGCATCTACAGTAGCTATCAACACACACACACACACACACATTAGTACGCACACAAGCACACACAAGATCTGAAGTAATTAAAGTAAACATAAATAATCCTTAAATAGCCAAACAATAAATATTCATAGTTCACATTTGATCCAGCGAGGAAATATAAGTAACAATGATGAACAGTGTCGTCAGAAAGTGTTCGTACCCCTGGACTTATTCCACATGTTGTTTATATCGCCTGAATTCAACATTTATGAAGAAAACAATTATCTCACTCATCTACACACACAATACCCCATCATGACAAAATTCAAACATGTTTTGAGAATTTTTAGCAAATTTCTAGAAAATTAAATATAGAAATATCTCATTTACATAAGTATTCACAGGCCATGTCAGAATCACTTTGGGCAGCGATTACAGCTGTCAGTCTTTCTGGATTACAGCTGTCAGTCTTTCTGGATTACAGCTGTCAGTCTTTCTGGATTACAGCTGTCAGTCTTTCTGGATTACAGCTGTCAGTCTTTCTGGATTACAGCTGTCAGTCTTTCTGGATTACAGCTGTCAGTCTTTCTGGATTACAGCTGTCAGTCTTTCTGGATTACAGCTGTCAGTCTTTCTGGATTACAGCTGTCAGTCTTTCTGGATTACAGCTGTCAATCTTTCTGGATTACAGCTGTCAGTCTTTCTGGATTACAGCTGTCAGTCTTTCTGGATTACAGCTGTCAGTCTTTCTGGATTACAGCTGTCAGTCTTTCTGGATTACAGCTGTCAGTCTTTCTGGATTACAGCTGTCAGTCTTTCTGGATTACAGCTGTCAGTCTTTCTGGATTACAGCTGTCAGTCTTTCTGGATTACAGCTGTCAGTCTTTCTGGATAAGTCTCGAAGAGTTTAGCACACCTGGATTGCACATTATTCCTTCAAAAAATCTTCAAGCTCTGTCAAGTTGGTTGTTGAGAGGGAAAAACGCAGCAGCGGAGTACTACCATACTCCGTGAAAAGACACTTTAATCTTTCATCTGGCCCATTCACCCTCTGAATGTCACATACACAACCCATGTCTCAAGCCTTAAAAATCCTTCTTTAATCCTCTCATCCCCTTCATCTACACTGATTAAAGTGGATTTAACAAGTGATATCAATAAGAGATGATTGCTGTCACCTGGATTCACCAGGTCAGTCTATGTCATGGAAAGAGCAGGTGCTAATAATGTTTTGTACACTTAGTGTATATTTGGCCTTGTGTTTTAGGTTATTGTCCTGTCTGCTTTTTTTTCTCCATCTACCAATAGCTGCCTTTCTTTGCAAGGCATTGGAGAACCTCCCTGGTCTTTGTGGTTGATTCTGTGTTTGAAATTCACTGTTCGACTGAGGGACTTTACAGATCTGTGTGGGGTACAGAGATGATCATGTTAACCACTATTATTGAACATAGTCCATGCAACTTATTATGCGACTTGTTAAGCACATTTTTACTCCTGAACTTATTTAGGAATTCCATAACAAAGGGGTTGAATACTTATTGACTCGACACATTTCAGCTTTTCATTTTTAATTAATTTGTAAAAAGTTCTGAAAACATAATTCCACTTTGACATTATGGGGTATTGTGTGTAGGCCAGTGACACAAAATCTCAGTTTAATCCATTTTAAATTCAGGCTTTACCACAAAAAAATTGGGAAAGGGTCAAGGGGTGTGAATAGTTTCTGAAGGCACTGTATCTATATAATATAAAATATAATAACTTAACTATTGAACATGCAGTATTGTGTTCGTCCAGTGTTTCCCTCCGTAGGACTCATCCAGGTGCTATAGTCTCCAGCAAGGGAATGTATGTTCTGTGATCCCCCCCCCACCCCTCCTCTCAGTGGATAGTCTCCAGCCTTAAATCGGTTGGCTTCACTTCATTGTCAGAGTTCTCTAGTATACAGGTGGCTGGTCTGTAGTTAAAGGTCTGTAGTAATAGGTAAAGGTTTGTAGTTTTTAGAACAGTAGGTCTGTAGGGTTAAAGATCAGTAGTTTTAAGTCTGTAGGTCAGTAGTCCTGGAGTCTGTCTCAGCCTACTTTTCCACAAGAGTCCAGTAGCATGGTGCTTGCCTGTTCTAGGTTCCACTGGCAACGCTCTAGAACCTCCTGGCACTCTGTTCTAGAACGCAGACCCAGCTGGAACAACTGTTCTACCTACAACAGAGAGATACAGATGTTATAGAGAGAGAGAGATACAGATGTTATAGAGAGAGAGAGAGAGGGAGAGAGACAGATGTTAGAGAGATTACAGATGTTATATATATATATATATATATATATATATATATATATATATATATATATAGAGAGAGAGAGAGATGTTATCGAGAATACAGATGAGAGAGAGAGAGAGCGAGATATGTTAGAGAGAATACAGATGTTAGAGAGAGAGAGAGATGTTAGAGAGAACACAGATGTTATAGAGAGAGAGGGAAAGAGAGATGTTAGGGAGAACACAGATGTTATAGAGAGAGAAAGATGTTAGAGAGAACACAGATGTTATAGAGAGAGAGAGCGATGTTAGAGATAAAACAGATGTTATAGCGAGAGAGAGATGTTAGAGAGAATACAGATGTTAGAGAGAGAGAGATAGAGAGAATACAGATGTTAGAGAGAGAGAGAGATGTTAGAGAGAATGCAGATGTTATAGAGAGAGAGATGTTAGAGAGAATACAGATGTTATAAAGAGAGAGAGATGTTAGAGAGAATGCAGATGTTATAGAGAGAGAGGGATGTTAGAGAGAATACAGATGTTAGAGAGTGTGTGTGTGTTTGTGTGCGTGTAAACACACACGCACACACACACACACAATGTTTAAGCATCTCATAGGTTCAGAAGTCTTGCACTTGAATGCATTTGACACAATAAACAAGTAAACACAAAGAGCACTTGAATGCAGCCTCATTGTTCTGAACATCTCTAACCTGAATGAGGCCGTTCTCCCGTTGCCTGCCGGGAGCTGCAGTTAAATGTTGAGTCCTGTGATTGTTGTTGTTGTGGGAGGAGTTAGGCCTGGCCCCACCCCCACCTGGCTGTTGTTGCACCATGGGTCGGACGGTGGCCATTTTGGTGGCTCCATACCTCTCTAAATAGGCGGGGCGTTCAGAACTCTGAGAGTTGTCAATAAGTATTGACAGGCCACGCCCCTCAGAGAGGGGATCCAATGAGGAACTGGGGGGAGGGGCAGCTATAAGCATGGAGGAATAGAGGGAGGAGGAGGGAGGAGAGGAAGAGGGGGAGGAGGAGATTAGAGAGCCGAGAGGACCAACAACCCCGTATAGTCCAGTCCTCTGACGAGGAGAGAAGGAGAGGGGAGGAGGGGGGAGACAAAGGGAGGAGGAGAGAGGGGAGACAGAGAGGGGAAGCACTAAAGGAAGGGGGGAGGAGGAGCGTGAGGAGGGCTGAGAGAAGGCGTGGTCTCTGGGAGGGATCTGGGGGGGTGTGTTTTCCCTCTCACATAGGGAAACGCGTTTGGAGGAGCGGAGGGGTGGGATGGGGGAGCGTGGAGGTAGCATGGGTCTGTCCTCATAGGAGGAAGAGGAGGGGGGAGGAAGGTAGATCTGTCTGTGAGGGGCCAAGGAGAGGGGAAGGGGGGAGGAGGGGAGGGAACGGCCGGTTGTCATGGGAACACGCAGCTTCACCATCACCTGCAGGTCAGCAGGAAGAGAGAAAAACGACGTTAAAACTCCAGACTCAAATGACTAACCTGTGGTGTGTGTGTCTGAGTGTGTGTCTGTGTGTGTGTCTGTGTGTCTGTGTGTGTGTCTGTGTGTGTCTGTGTGTGTGTCTGTGTGTGTCTGTGTGTGTCTGTGTGTGTCTGTGTCTGTGTCTGTGTGTGTGTCTGTGTCTGTGTGTCTGTGTCTGTGTCTGTGTGTGTGTGTGTGTGTGTGTGTGTGTGTGTGTCTGTGTGTGTGTGTGTGTGTCTGTGTCTGTGTCTGTGTGTGTCTGTGTGTGTCTGTGTGTGTGTGTGTCTGTGTGTGTGTGTCTGTGACTGTGTGTGTGTCTGTGTGTGTGTGTCTGTGTGTGTGTGTGTGTGTGTGTGTGTGTGTGTGTGTGTCTGTGTGTGTCTGTGTGTGTGTGTGTGTGTGTGTGTGTGTGTGTGTGTCTGTGTGTGTGTGTGTGTGTGTGTGTGTCTGTGTGTGTCTGTGTGTGTGTGTGTGTCTGTGTGTGTGTGTGTGTGTGTGTGTGTGTCTGTGACTGTGTGTGTGTGTGTGTGTGTGTGTGTGTGTGTGTGTCTGTGTCTGTGTGTGTCTGTGTGTCTGTGTGTGTCTGTGTGTGTCTGTGTGTGTGTGTGTGTGTCTGTGTGTGTCTGTGTCGTACCTCTCTCTGCAGCTCCTGGAACAGATCAGCTGACTGAGTTAAGCCCCTCCTCTCTGCATCAGTGTTGGGAGGAGCCAACATCCCCTCTGGCAATCCAGTGATAGATCGAACCTCCTGGTCTGCCAATTGACCCTCGGCCTCAGTGGAAACCTCGTCGTAGGCAGGAAGAGGGAGGGGCCAGTCCAGGATGGAAGGAAGGTCCTGGAGGGAGAGAAAAAGGTTATTTTGCCTACTGAGTGTGTGTGTGTGTGTGTGTGTGTGTGTGTGTGTGTGTGTGTGTGTGTGTGTGTACCTGGAGTGTGTCCTGGTCAGGTATGCGTGTCTCAGTGAGAGGGGAGGGCGTGGCCGAGCTGAAGCTGTCATCGGTGAAGTCGATGAGCGAGACTTCGCTTTTGGCAGACCTCACACCTGACCCCTCCCCCGGGCGGAGTTTAAGGCCTATAGCCGCGCCCAGCCTCTTCAGCCCCGACGAAGCACCTTCATATTCATCATCGTCATCTAACACAGAGTCATAGAACGGCTCTACACACACACACATACACACAAGCGCGCACACACCGATATCATCAATCAGAGAGTCATAGACAACTCAACATATACAGGTAAATACACACTCAGCGTGGGAGACATACTGTTGATCAGGACAGCAGGCTGGGGAGGACGAGGAGGAGGCTTCTCTGAGAGACAAAACAGAAAGAGGGAGAGACTTTATGAATGAATGAAAAGGTAGTAAGATATTTGTAAGGAGAGAATAACTGTGTGTTAGTTTGTGTAGCCTACTCACTCCTGGTGCGGCTGGGTAGTTTGGTGGGCCGGGCAGTGGAAGGATCCATTCCCATAACATCAGGGGGGTCCATAGGGTTTCCCAAGTACAGACTGGAGAGGGGTAAAGACCAGGGATATAGTAGAGTTTAAACACAGTACTTCTTGTGTTCTTTATAAAAAGTATTTGGGGACTTTTCCATTGGTTTTATTGTGCCTGACAAGCTAAAGAGCAATAGCACTGCTAACGGGGCTCTGTTTTACTCCAGTTGTCAGACACTGTACCTGCAGGTATCAGCCAGGTCTCTGTGTGTGTGTGTGTGTACCTGTCTATGCGGTCAGCGTGCCCCCAGCTCCTGTGTGGGTCAGTGTCTCCGTGTCCAGTGTGAATGAAGGAGTGTGTGAGGGGTCTGCTGATGTCTTGGGCCGACAGGCCGCTGACCGACGTGACCACGTGGCGAGGAAACTGTCCCACGCGCAACGTCCTTCTGTTTTGACCTCTCCACCAATAGAGCTCTGCTCTGGAGACACAGAGACACACATGAACACACGCCGATATGATTCCGTATTGCACATTACAGAGAAGAATGTGTTCTTCATATTAGATATCCATCTGCCTTTCTGAATGATGAATCATTCTTCTTACACACACCCACACACACTGACCTGCCCTCGACGACGGTGATGATGTCATTCATGTTGATCTGAAGTTTGTCTGGTTCTTCAAAGTCCTGCAGTGATCTCATGTCTGTAGGCATGGTCTACACACACACACACACACACACACACACACACACACACACACACACACACACACACACACACACACACACACACACACACACACACACACACACACACACACACACACACACACACACACACACACACACACACACACACACACACACACACACACACACACCATCATGACTACTAGGTGGAGAATGTCATGCGCCGTTTTCCCAGACACAGATTGATCCGAATCCTGGACTAAAAAGCATGATTCTACATGGAATAATTCTACAGGACTAGGCTTAAACTGTGTCTGGGAAACCTGCCCCAATATTTATAAAACCAGCATACATTTTCCCTTTGCACCTGCAGTCTTGCAATCACTCGTGTACCTACAGTGCTCTCTGCTGGACACTTGGTGAACCACGCCATGAATGTGTATTCTAGTGATGCACGGTTTCACCTGTTTGTTCACCTGCACCCACAATTGCCTGACTATATGTGATAGTGAAAATCTGAGGGCAGCACCCGACATGCTAAAATAGAAAATGCTCTGTACAGTCAGAGATGGTGAAGTAATATTTGGACAAGCCTGTCTATAGATAGACCTATGTTTCTGCTTATCATTTCAGACATTTTTGTAGATTGTTTTTTTAGTCAACTTGTCTACAATTAGACACATGTGGCTTCACTACTTGTTAGCCATAGGAGGCGCGTGAGTTTCAAGTTTGGGGAAGCAAAGGACCATAAAAATGCACCCGTACAATAAAACATTCCATGCATCATCACATTCCATGCATCATCACATTCCATGCATCATCACATTCCATGCATCATCACATCCCATGCATCATCACATTCCATGCATCATCACATTCCATGCATCATCACATTCCATGCATCATCACATCCCATGCATCATCACATTCCATGCATCATCACATTCCATGCATCATCACATTCCATGCATCATCACATCCCATGCATCAACACATTCCATGCATCATCACATCCCATGCATCATCACATCCCATGCATCATCACATCCCATCACATCCCATGCACCATCACATCCCATGCATCATCACATTCCATACTTCCGGCGCCGACAGAGATGTCCGCCTTGCTTCGCGCTCCTAGGAAACTATGCAGTTTTTTGTTTTTTTACGTGTTATTTCTTACATTAGTACCCCAGGTCATCTTAGGTTTCATTACATACAGTCGAGAAGAACTACTGAATATAAGATCAGCGTCAACTCACCATCAGTACGACCAAGAATATGTTTTTTGCGACGTGGATCCTGTGTTCTGCCTTACAAACAGGACAACGGAGTGGATCCCATGCAACGACCCAAAAAAACGACTCCGAAAAAGAGGGAAACGAGGCGGTCTTCTGGTCAGACTCCGGAGACGGGCACACCGTGCACCACTCCCTAGCATTCTTCTTGCCAATGTCCAGTCTCTTGACAACAAGGTTGATGAAATCCGAGCAAGGGTAGCATTCCAGAGGGACATCAGAGACTGTAACGTTCTTTGCTTCACGGAAACGTGGCTCACTGGAGAGACGCTATCCGAGGCGGTGCAGCCAACGGGTTTCTCCACACATCGCGCAAACAGAAACAAACATCTTTCTGGTAAGAAGAGGGGCGGGGGCGTATGCCTTATGGCTAACGTGACATGGTGTGATGAAAGAAACATACAGGAACTAAAATCCTTCTGTTCACCTGATTTAGAATTCCTCACAATCAAATGTAGACCGCATTATCTACCAAGAGAATTCTCTTCGATTATAATCACAGCCGTATATATCCCCCCCCCCCAAGCAGACACATCGATGGCTCTGAATGAACTTTATTTGACTCTTTGCAAACTGGAAACCATTTATCCGGAGGCTGCATTCATTGTAGCTGGGGATTTTAACAAGGCTAATCTGAAAACAAGACTCCCTAAATTTTATCAGCATATCGATTGCGCAACCAGGGGTGGAAAGACCTTGGATCATTGTTACTCTAACTTCCGCGACGCATATAAGGCCCTGCCCCGCCGGACGACACAACAGTGGTAGGCTTGATTACAATCAACAACGAGACGGCCTACAGGGAGGAGGTGAGGGCCCTCGGAGTGTGGTGTCAGGAAAATAACCTCACACTCAACGTCAACAAAACTAAGGAGATGATTGTGGACTTCAGGAAACAGCAGAGGGAACACCCCCCTATCCACATCGATGGAACAGTAGTGGAGAGGGTAGCAAGTTTTAAGTTCCTTGGCATACACATCACAGACAAACTGAATTGGTCCACTCACACAGACAGCATTGTGAAGAAGGCGCAGCAGCGCCTCTTCAACCTCAGGAGGCTGAAGAAATTTGGCTTGTCACCAAAAGCACTCACAAACTTCTACAGATGCACAATCGAGAGCATCCTGGCGGGCTGTATCACCGCCTGGTACGGCAACTGCTCCGCCCTCAACCGTAAGGCTCTCCAGAGGGTAGTGAGGTCTGCACAACGCATCACCGGGGGCAAACTACCTGCCCTCCAGGACACCTACACCACCCGATGTCACAGGAAGGCCATAAAGATCATCAAGGACATCAACCACCCGAGCCACTGCCTGTTCACCCCGCTATCATCCAGAAGGCAAGGTCAGTACAGGTGCATCAAAGCTGGGACCGAGAGACTGAAAAACAGCTTCTATCTCAAGGCCATCAGACTGTTAAACAGCCACCACTAACATTGAGTGGCTGCTGCCAACACACTGACACTGACTCAACTCCAGCCACTTTAATAATGGGAATTGATGGGAAATGATGTAAATATATCACTAGCCACTTTAAACAATGCTACCTTATATAATGTTACTTACCCTACATTATTCATCTCATATGCATACGTATATACTGTACTCTATATCATCGACTGTATCCTTATGTAATACATGTATCACTAGCCACTTTAACTATGCCACTTTGTTTACATACTCATCTCATATGTATATACTGTACTCGATACCATCTACTGTATCTTGCCTATGCTGCTCTGTACCATCACTCATTCATATATCCTTATGTACATATTCTTTATCCCCTTACACTGTGTACAAGACAGTAGTTTTGGAATTGTTAGTTAGATTACTTGTTGGTTATTACTGCATTGTCGGAACTAGAAGCACAAGCATTTCGCTACACTCACATTAACATCTGCTAACCATGTGTATGTGACAAATAAAAAAATTGATTTGATTGATTTGATTTGCATCATCACATTCCATGCACCATCACATCCCATGCATCATCACTTCCCATGCATAATTTGCAGACTTACAAGCCTACTATTCCTAATGTGATAAGTAGATTTTCCTAATTTAGGCTAATAATATAACTCAATCATTGTTTGCCAAAAATGCATGTCTGAGCACGTAGTGGCGAACTAAGCTATAGGCTATATCAGAGACGTTTCTTCTCCTTTCTTTGCACAGGAAAAAAATGGCCTTTTATAAACACATTTCATGCAACTCTACTACACTTTATATGACTGGACACAATCTTTTTTAATATGACAAAAATTACAGGGTAGTCTTCTCTGCGAACACTGACAAACAAATGAATAAAACCAATGTTGTCTGATCTATTACATCGGCTAACGAGAAGGGGATACAATTACAATATGATGTCCCACTAACCTTGTCCAAACAAAAACAGTTTAAGTAGCACTGACCCAACAATGACAAAGAGTGAATATGCGCGCACCAGGGATCCGGCCAGTGCTCTCTGCTGGTGCCAATAAAATAAGCTATACCGTTCGCTCAATTAATTTGAGAATTTTGATAGGCCTAACTAAAAGACAGATTTTAGTTTTTTTTGGTCTTCTCTTTACAGCAATAGCCATTTGTTTTCCAAACTATGTTTTTGTATTTTGAAATAATGCGATATGCCTGGCTGGGTCTTTCTACTTTTCACTGACAGTAGCAACTCAACAAACATCTATTTGGTATTTGCCGCGCAGCCTACCCAAAATCGCAGGCCCTTCCTATCCTTTTTGGCCAAATCATGCTTTTTGGTGTAGTAGCCTATTTTGAATGATTCGATTTATTTTTGTAAGCTATAGACAGGAGTAGGATAATTAGGTTATAGAATGTCTTACATCGATAGAATGAATACCAATCTAGTTTTCTCTCGCACAAGGTTTAAGGGCCGGGGAGAAAATGCAATAAAACTGATTATTGCAACATTTTCACAACATCAGTTTGACAGGTTTTAAGGAAATTAAAAGCTGCGAAAACTACCTAACATGTTTCTGATAAGATTTCAGTTCGGTTTGGATGCATATTTTATGTGGTTGAAATACGATCAGCTTTTATGATGCTGATAAAGATAACACCTGTACACACAGTCCCTAACATTCTTTCTCTCAATATTTCTCCACTCCTGTTTTACATTTGATGTATCATTTTAGTGCAAGAAATGCTTAATTCTGCAGGAGTTAGTCTAATATAATATTATGTGAAAGGTTATAGACCTATTTAACCCATCTGAACAGTCATTTTGAAGTCCCCGTCCTGTGACTGTTGAATTTGTATAGCGCCTCACAATCATCACACATAACATAGTTTGCTATCATCTTCTTTTACCACTTCACCTAATCTTTCCCAAACAGTAGACTACTGTTCTGGCCCTCCTAGTTATTTTCAACTCTCTATTTCGCAGCTTTTCTCTTATTGAATTAAACTCCGACATTGTCATTTTCGCCTCAGTGGATCGACGTTAACCTTTTTAAGCCAAGTTCCCAAAAGCATTTGGCGATTGGGGTGTATTTGGCGCGCTAACTCGGGATGAAAATAATGTAGCCCATAGATATGAATTGCACAAGAGAGAAACATTTATGTTTTTTTAACGCCTAGTTTTCTCTTTATTCAACCCGCCCTTCATCCACACAATATTTCATGACACTAAACTAGGGTGACCACATTTAAAATACCTAAATGCGGGATTATTTTGCGGGACATTCTCAGGACAGTGTAGCCTCCATAAAATTAAGTCACTTGGCAACACCCTCTATTAATCCCCTTCAACAACAAGTTAGTAGAGCCCTGCACGGACATGACTTTTGAGGACGAGCCCCAGCGGTGTGTATTCATGGATGCCAAGGGAAGACAGGCTTCCCCAAAACATTTACCAATAAAATAAAATAAAAATAATGTATATTTCATCTCTCTGTTTCATCATTTTCTTTCAATTCGCAAGAGGCTGGATGTATCTCACCGGAGAAAGCAGCCGTGCGAGCAAAACAGCACGTCTCTGTCTCTGTATGTGTCGCCCATATCTGATGCTGTCTGGTCAAAAAAAGTATGACATTGTTGCCGCCCGTAGCATTGAATGCAAGGGAACCCAGCGAGCATTTGGCCTCCCTTGATAAAAAAGTACAACTTAATAGCAAATCAGCATTGAGCTAAACTGAGTGAGCTCAACTGTGATTGGTCCTGGCCCAACAACCAAAAAGTGTCATGGGAAGCCTGTTTGGATTTGTCTTCACACCAATCACATTGAGAGCAAAACATCATTTACAGAAAAAACTTGAATTGTTACATCTCGTTGTATTGTTGTCCTCCGGTGACTAGCTAACTAAAATGATCCCTTTCCTAAATGAGCCATGGATGAAGATAGGGATTTGGACTTGTGGTTTTATCTAATTCTCTGTACTGGCCAATGATTATAATGGGGATTCTGACTCAACCATAAATTCATACATTGTGCCCCTGACCAGAGAGGATGGAAGCTGGCTAGCTGGCTCACCATTGCCCATGAAAGGAAGATAGGCTAGTGAACAAGCATTTTAGCCAGGTAGCCTATGACCACAGAAACTAAAAGTGTACTGTATGACGGAGTCAAAGACCATTTCCTCAACATGAAAGAGAAGATGATGGAATTGGCATTACTCTACAAGTAGGGTGTCAACATATTTTTCTACTTGAACACACACACACACACACACACACACACACACACACACACACACACACACACACACACACACACACACACACACACACACACACACACACACACACACACACACACACACACACACACACACACACACACACACACACACACACAAAACTGGAAAATATTGTTCATACAAATGTTCCTTACAAAAGACTTAAAACTGAAGCAATTTCGATTTCCAGGAACTTCTCTTGGGTAGCAGCAAATGTTTGTTCACTTCAGGTTAAGGAACGTTTTATCCAGGGTCATGTTCACACACACACACACACACACACACACACACACACACACACACACACACACACACACACACACACAAATCAGAACCACAAATCAGAACCATGGACAGCCAAATCATATTTAGGTTACGTTGATTGGACCAAATTATTTGTATGATCTTTTAGTTGTCACTGTATTAGACTAAGCAGAGGTGATTTGATGATGTTGAAATGTTGAAATTGAAATGGTGTAGGACTTGTGGAGGCAGCTCCTGTTTTCTTTGTGACTTCCGATAACTCTCGTAGTTCTAAATAAATAGTAGTCCGAAAATGCTGGAAACATGAACTTTCTCGACTGTTTGTTACATGGAATGTGGTTTATGGACTTCACTGGACAGCGCTTGCTCTCTGGTTTTGTGATGAAAGAAAGGTGTGGTTGAATTTATTCTGCCACTGTGTCTGCTTATGGTCTCGGCCTTTAGGCCTATACATCACGGTCGCACGCCATATGAACTAACGGGTTACAGAGCAAACAATGCAATTAGGTTGTAATCTGGCAATTTTTTTCTGGTTTGGCTTCCCCAGTGATTTTACCCACACACCGCTACTGCCGAGCCTACCCAGGCCCACGATGTTCAGGCCCTACCCTACCCAGGCCCACGATGTTCAGGCCCTAGCCTACCCAGGCCCACGATGTTCAGGCCCTACCCTACCCAGGCCCACGATGTTCAGGCCCTACCCTACCCAGGCCCACGATGTTCAGGCCCTAGCCTACCCAGGCCCACGATGTTCAGGCCCTACCCTACCCAGGACCACGATGTTCAGGCCCTACCCTACCCAGGCCCGGCACTGCTCGAAACTCAAAATAACTTCCTCCATTAGTAAATCCATTAGCTGCTCCTCTCTGTCTGTCACGCGTTCCCTACTCGCAGCTCGCTCTGCATGCACTCTGCTCATGGCGCTGTGAGAGCATTTCGCTACACCAACAATAACATCTGCTAAACACATGTATGTGACCATTTAAATTTGATTTGATTGAGTATCCATTGCAACGGCTCCGCTTGGGCTGCTCTGCTCAATGACGAGACATGAGAGAGCAATGAACTTTTGGCTACTTTTTGTCACTCTAAACCCCAACAAAACTCAAGGAACATTATTATTTTCTGTGAAATAATCTCTCCTGTTTTATATTTGATGAGGTTGAAGCACTTCTGACACCACGTTATGATCTTATTCAGATATAACTGTACTGCGCATCAGAGCACGAGCAAATGGCTCAGCTTCAAAATGTCAGTGATCAATTTAGTGATAACTGAGCCCTGCCTGTACCCTAGTTATTGACCGAGCCCTGTCCATACCCTTTTTATTTTACTAGGCAAGTCAGTTAAGAACAAATTCTTATTTACAATGACAGCCTAGGAACAGTGGATTAACTGCCTTTTCAGGGGCAGAACGACTGATTTTTACCTTGTCAGCTCGGGACTCGATCTAACAACCTTTTGGGTTACTGGCCCAACACTCTAACCACTAGGTTACCTGCCATCTGGAGTTACCCTAGTTATTGATGAAAAACAGGCCCTACCTGCCCTAACCCAATGTAAAATGTTAGGGTTCGTCGGGCTCGGGTCGGGTAGCAGAGCTCTATAAATTAGGCTTACTTAATTTCAAAATAGGCCATCATCAGTGTCCATCGTGAATGATAATTATTCACATTTTTACCAGTGAAACGTCCAAACTCCATCTGCATGCCAATCATTTAATCTCAATCAGTTTCATGTGAATATGCATTTATATTGTCTTCAATTACTTTTTTTGTGAGCAGATTAGAGCAGATGGTGTTAATACACTACACTGAAGTAAAATATAAATGCAACATATAAAGTGTTGGTCCCATGTTTCATGAGTTGAAATTAAAATCACAGATATTTACCATACGGACAAAAATCTTATTTCACTCAATTTTTGTGCACAAATTTGTTTCCACCCCTGTTGGTGAGCATTTCTCCTTTTCCAAGCTAATCCATTCAAACTGATTAAACAGCATGATCATTACACAGGTGCACCTTGTGCTCGGGACAATAAAATACCACTTTAAAATGTGCAGTTTAGTCACACAACACAATGACACAGATGTCTCAAGTTTTGAGGGAGCATGGAATGCCCACCACAGCTGTTGCCAGAGAACTGAATGTTAATTGATCTACCATAAGCTGCTGCCAACATCGTTTTAGAGAATTTGGCAGTACGTCCAACCGGCCTCACAACCACAAACCACGTGTAACCACGCCACCCCCGGACCTTCACATCCGGCTTCTCACCTGCGGGATCATTTGAGGGAGGTTGGGGGGTGCTGAGGAGTATTTATGTCTGTAATAAAGCCCCAGTGGTTGGGCCTGTCTGCCAAGTGGGTGACCTATGCCCTCCAAGGCCCACCCATGGCTGCACCCCTGTCCAGTCATGTGAAATCCATAGATTAGGGACTAATGAATTTGTTTCAATTGACTGATTTCCTTTTATGAACTGTAACTCAGTTTATATTTTTGTTCAGTAAATATCCTTCCTGTATTTTGTTTCATTCCAGGCATATTTCTGCCTAGTGGCGCACGCCGTTGAGTTTTGCCGGCATGAGAATTTCTGTTTTACTATAAGCTAACCATTCCTAAAATCTCATAAGAAATGACTAATTTGGTGGTGTTCTTGGTATAACAGTAATGGTATAGGCTACTATGCTATTATATTTGAGTCTGTAATGTAGTATACTAATTAATCATTATGTGATCTTGCAAGACATTGATTCAGGTTTGAATGAGCACCAGAGTGCGAACTGGCAGAGGGATGCTCTGGTGCGTTCCAGCAGCACTGCACCCAACAGGATAATTGAAGCGCACCTAGCCTACTCTTTTGCCTCATGCAAAATGTGGTGATGCAGAAACTAGAGACCACATGTGTGGCTGTTTTTTGGAACATTTTGGAATATTTGGCCAAGGAAACATTTCTGGTTGGTCTCAGGGAATGTAAAACAGTTAGGATGGGAGCCTTTTGTTAAAACGGAATTGATTGAAGTAGCTCCAGCCTCAGAGATATTTGCAATTTGTTCCAGTCATTGGCAGCCAAGAACTGGAAGGAAAGGCGGCCAAAGGAAGTGTTGGCTTTGGGGATGACCAGTGCAATATACCTGCTGGAGCGCGTGCTACGGGTGGGTGTTGCTATGGTGACCAGTGAGCTGAGATAAGACGGAGCTTTACCTAGCAAATACTTGTAGATGACCTGGAGCCAGTGGGTTTGGTGACGGATATGTAGTGAGGGCCAGCCAATGAGAGCATACAGGTCACAGTGGTGGGTAGTATATGGGGTTTGGTGAGAAACAGGAAGCCGATTCTAGATTTAATTTTGGATTGGAGATGCTTGATGTGAGTCTGGAAGGAGAGTTTACAATCTAACCAGACACCTAGGTATTTGTAGTTGTCCACATATTCTAGGTCAGAACCGTCCAGAGTAGTGATGCTAGTCGGGCAGGAGGGTAGAATCGGTTGAAGAGCATGCACTTAGTTTTATTAGCATTTAAAAGCAGTTGGGAAGCCACGGAAGGAGTGCTGTATGGCATTGAAGCTCATTTGGATAACAAACAAGGCTATATATAACAAACAAGGCTATATATAACAAGCAAGGCTATATACCGGGGGTACTGGTACAGAGTCAATGTGCGGGGGCACTGGTTAGTTGAGGTAACTGAGGTAATATGTACATGTAGGTAGAGTTAAAGTGACTATGCGTAGATCATAAACAGAGAGTAGCAGGAGCGTAAAAGAGGGGTCTGGGTAGCCCTTTGATTAGCTGTTCAGGAGTCTTATGGCTTGGGGTTAGACCTTGACTTGAAGCTCCAGTACCACTTGTCGTTTCTCTTTGCTTATTTCAGCTATTCTTGACATAATATGGACTTGGTATTTTACCAGATAGAGCTATCTTCTGTATACCACCCATACCATGTTACAACACAAGTGATTGGCTCAAACGCATTAAAAATGAAAGAAATTCCACACATTTACTTTTAACAAGGCATATCTGTTCATTTAAATCCATTGAAGGTGACTACCTCATGAATCTGGAGAGAGCGAGACAGATCTCGTACAACGCTGTGTACTACTCCATTCATAGAACAGCGCAAACTGACAAATACATTAGAGTGTCTAGTTTGAGAAACAGATGCCTCACAAGTCCTCAATTGGCAGCTTCATTAAATAGTACCCACAAAACACCAGTTTCAACGTCAACAGTGAAGAGGCGACTCCGTGATGCTGGCCTTCTAGGCAGAGTTGCAAAGAAAAAGCCATATATTTGATAAAAGCCAATAAAAATGTAAGATTAAGATGGGCAAAAGAACACAGACACTGGACAATGGAACTCTGCCTAGAAGGCCAGCATCCCTGAGTAACTTCACTGTTGACATTGTACAAGATCTTCAGTTTCTTGGCAATTTCTCGCATGGAATAGCCTTCATTTCTCAGAACAAGAATAGACTGACGAGTTTCAGAAGAAAGTTCTTTGTTTCTGGCCATTTTGAGCCTGTAATCAAACCCAGAAATGCTGATGCTCCAGATACTCAACTAGTCTAAATAAGGAAAGTTTTGTTGCTTCTTTAATCAGGACAACGGTTTTCAGCTGTAATAACATACTTGCAAAAGGGTTTTCTAATGATCAATTAGCCTTTTCAAATGATAAACTTGTATTAGCTATCATAACATGCCATTGGAACACAGGAGTGATAGTTGCTGATAATGGGCCTCTGTACGCCTATGCAGATATCCCATAAGAAATCTGCCGTTTCCAGCTACAATAGTAATTTACAACATTAGAAATGTCTACACTGTATTTCTGATCAATTTGATGTTATTTTAATGGACAAAAACTGTGCTTTTCCTTCAAAAACAAGGACATTTCTAAGTGACCCCAAACTTTTGAACGGTACTGTATATATATATATATATATATATATTTTTTTTTATCATAAGCGCAACAGGACAGCAAGAAACAGGTTGGAATGTGACTGAAATACAGTGCCTTGCGAAAGTATTCGGCCCCCTTGAACTTTGCGACCTTTTGCCACATTTCAGGCTTCAAACATAAAGATATAAAACTGTATTTTTTTGTGAAGAATCAACAACAAGTGGGACACAATCATGAAGTGGAACGACATTTATTGGATATTTCAAACTTTTTTAACAAATCAAAAACTGAAAAATTGGGCGTGCAAAATTATTCAGCCCCCTTAAGTTAATACTTTGTAGCGCCACCTTTTGCTGCGATTACAGCTGTAAGTCGCTTGGGGTATGTCTCTATCAGTTTTGCACATCGAGAGACTGAATTTTTTTCCCATTCCTCCTTGCAAAACAGCTCGAGCTCAGTGAGGTTGGATGGAGAGCATTTGTGAACAGCAGTTTTCAGTTCTTTCCACAGATTCTCGATTGGATTCAGGTCTGGACTTTGACTTGGCCATTCTAACACCTGGATATGTTTATTTTTGAACCATTCCATTGTAGATTTTGCTTTATGTTTTGGATCATTGTCTTGTTGGAAGACAAATCTCCGTCCCAGGTCTTTTGCAGACTCCATCAGGTTTTCTTCCAGAATGGTCCTGTATTTGGCTCCATCCATCTTCCCATCAATTTTAAACATCTTCCCTGTCCCTGCTGAAGAAAAGCAGGCCCAAACCATGATGCTGCCACCACCATGTTTGACAGTGGGGATGGTGTGTTCAGCTGTGTTGCTTTTACGCCAAACATAACGTTTTGCATTGTTGCCAAAAAGTTCAATTTTGGTTTCATCTGACCAGAGCACCTTCTTCCACATGTTTGGTGTGTCTCCCAGGTGGCTTGTGGCAAACTTTAAACTACACTTTTTATGGATATCTTTAACAAATGGATTTCTTCTTGCCACTCTTCCATAAAGGCCAGATTTGTGCAATATACGACTGATTGTTGTCCTATGGACAGAGTCTCCCACCTCAGCTGTAGATCTCTGCAGTTCATCCAGAGTGATCATGGGCCTCTTGGCTGCATCTCTGATCAGTCTTCTCCTTGTATGAGCTGAAAGTTTAGAGGGACGGCCAGGTCTTGGTAGATTTGCAGTGGTCTGATACTCCTTCCATTTCAATATTATCGCTTGCACAGTGCTCCTTGGGATGTTTAAAGCTTGGGAAATCTTTTTGTATCCAAATCCGGCTTTAAACTTCTTCACAACAGTATCTCGGACCTGCCTGGTGTGTTCCTTGTTCTTCATGATGCTCTCTGCGCTTTTAACGGACCTCTGAGACTATCACAGTGCAGGTGCATTTATACGGAGACTTGATTACACACAGGTGGATTGTATTTATCATCATTAGTCATTTAGGTCAACATTGGATCATTCAGAGATCCTCACTGAACTTCTGGAGAGAGTTTGCTGCACTGAAAGTAAAGGGGCTGAATAATTTTGCACGCCCAATTTTTCAGTTTTTGATTTGTTAAAAAAGTTTGAAATATCCAATAAATGTCGTTCCACTTCATGATTGTGTCCCACTTGTTGTTGATTCTTCACAAAAAAATACAGTTTTATATCTTTATGTTTGAAGCCTGAAATGTGGCAAAAGGTCGCAAAGTTCAAGGGGGCCGAATACTTTCGCAAGACACTGTACATTACAAATCAAGTGTATTTTCAAAATTAGTGGTGTTAGAGTTTGTTGATAAATATACGAGACAAGATTGTTTTGTTGCGGGACAAAGGGCCAAAATATGGGACTGTCCCGCACAATCTGGGAGATGTGGTCACCCAACCCTAAGCCTGCCTGCCTGCACCGCGGATATAACTGCGGAGACTGCAGGTTATGAGTCAACCTGCGCATCCCCAGTCTGGTCCCTACCTCCAATAGAAAGTCTCTGAGGGCGGTGAATGTTGGTCTGTCATCAGGCTGAGGGCTCCAGGTCTGCAGCATCACGTTGTAAACATCCTGGGGACAGTCTTCTGGCTTCACCAGCCTCTCCCCCTCCACATCCAACTTATGGAGAATCTAAACACACACAAACTTATCAAGCACTACAGACAGGCACTCATTGTGTGTGTCTGTGTATGTACCTGGCTGCCATTGAGTCCTAGCCATGGCTCCTGTCCGTGTGTAAACATCTCCCACAGAGTGACTCCAAACATCCAAGTGTCTGAAGCATGAGAGAAACTCCTGCTCCTCAATGACTCTGGAGCACACCTAGAGAGAGAGAGAGAGAGAGAGAGAGAGAGAGAGAGAGAGAGAGAGAGAGAGAGAATGAGAGAGTTAGACAATGAGAGAGTTAGACAATGAGAGAGTAAGACAATGAGAGCGTTAGACAATGAGGGAGAGAGACAATGAGAGGGAGAGTTAGACAATGAGAGAGAGTTAGACAATGAGAGAGAGAGAGATAATGAGAGAGAGTTAGACAATGAGAGAAAGAGAGAGACAATGATACAGACAAAGAGAGAGAGACAAAGAGAGACTGAGAGAGAGAGAGGCAATGAGAGAGAGAGTTAGACAATGAGAGAGAGTTAGACAATGAGAGAGAGAGAGAGAGTTAGACAATGAGAGAAAGAGAGAGACAATGATAGAGAGACAGAGAGAGAGAGGCAATGAGAGAGACACATATATAGAGATGGGGGGGTAAGGATAGAACGAGATCATATTGTTTAGTACAGGATCATGCAGTGAGAATGCACACACACCCACACAGTCACCAACTCACCATGCAAAGGGCACCTTGTGGCTCTCCTCCATAACGTATGTATCCTGGTGTGATGGCAGTGCTCTCATCAGGCCAAAGTCACCAATCTTCACCATCTCATTGGTTGACAGCAGGACGTTCCTCGCCGCCAGGTCTCTGTGGAGGAATCGCCTCTGTTCTAGGTATGCCATGCCACACGCCACCTACACACACACACACACACACACACACACACACACACACACACACACACACACACACACACACTTAGCAGATGTGAACTAACTAGCTAGTGAGCACTAGCTAATCATGTAGTAGTTTCACACACGTACACACACACTGACCTGTACAGCGTAGCCACACAGAGAGGAGATGAGGATGTGTCCCTGTCGCTTCCTCAGAC
This sequence comes from Oncorhynchus clarkii lewisi, assembly GCF_045791955.1. Taxonomy (NCBI): domain Eukaryota; kingdom Metazoa; phylum Chordata; class Actinopteri; order Salmoniformes; family Salmonidae; genus Oncorhynchus; species Oncorhynchus clarkii. The sequence goes on along the minus strand of NC_092157.1, from coordinate 16,255,171 downwards.
GATCCAACAGAGAACCAAGAGGAGCCAGCTCCGTCACCTACACACGTTAGAGATACATTAAGTAATACCATGTATGGTAAGTGTGTGTGTGTGTGTGTGTGTGTGTGTGTGTGTGTGTGTGTGTGTGTGTGTGTGTGTGTGTGTGTGTGTGTGTGTGTATATGAATGTGTGTATGTGTATCTGTGTGTGTATGTGTGTATGTATGTATGTGTGTGTGTGTGTGTTTATTCTTATGTTCTTGTGTGTGTCTCACCATCTTAATGGAGTGTGTATGTGTATCTGTGTGTGTGTGTGTGTGTGTATGTATCTGTGTGTGTATGTGTGTTTGTGTGTGTATATATGTATATGTGTGCCTGTGTGTGTGTGTGTGTGTGTGTGTGTGTGTGTGCGCGTGTGCGTGTGCGTGTGTGTGTGTGCGCGCGCGTGCGTGTGTGTGTGCGTGCGTGCGTGTGTGTGTGTGTGTGTCTCACCATCTTCATGGGGTGTGTGAGCACCACTCCATAGAGCCGTATGAGGTTCTGATGGTTGAGGGAGTGCATGGCGTTCACCTCTCTGATGAAATCATCCAACCCCTCAGTGTCCAACACACTGTCTGTCTTCAGACACTTCACTGCTACTGACAGCTGGAGAGAGAGGGACAGAGGGAGAGTGAGGGAGGGGGAGGGAGGGAGGGAGGGAGGGAGGGAGGGAGGGAGGGAGGGAGGGAGGGAGGGAGGGAGGGAGGGAGGGAGGGAGGGAGGGAGGGAGGGAGGGAGGGAGGGAGGGAGGGAGGGACGGAGGAAGGAATAGGGAGGCAGGGGGAGGGACGGAGAGGGAGGGACAGAGGGAGAAGGAGGGGGAGAGGAAGGAAAAGGGAGGGAGGGGGAGGGACGGAGGGAGAGGGAGGGAGGAAGGAAGAGGGAGGGACAGAGAGGGAGGGAGGGAGGGAGGGAGGAAGGAAGGAAGAGGGAGGGAGGGAGGGAGGGGGGAGGGACGGAGAGGGATGGACGGAGCAAGAGACAGGGGGGGAGGGAGGGAGGGACAGAAGGAGAGGGAGGGACGAATGGAGGGACGGAGGGAGGGAGGGAGGGAGGGAGGGAGGAAGGAAGAGGGAGGGAGGGAGGGAGGGAGGGAGGGAGGGAGGGAGGGAGAGGGATGGAGAGGGAGGGAGGGAGAGGGAGGGACGGAGCAAGAGACGGAGGGAGAGGGAGGGAGGGACGGAGCGAGCGAGAGACGGAGGGACGGCCAGACAGGGAGGGACGGAGGGACGGAGGGAGAGGGACGGAGCGAGCGAGCGAGAGACGGAGGGACGGCCAGACAGGGAAGGACGGAGGGACGGAGGGAGAGGGACGGAGCGAGCGAGCGAGAGATGGAGGGAGGGACGGACAGACAGGGAAGGACGGAGGGACGGAGGGAGAGGGAGGGACGGAACGGAGGGAAAGGGAGGGACGGAGGGACAGACGGAACGGAGGGAGGAAGAGGGAGAGACGGAACGGAGGGAGGGACGGAACGGAGGGAGGGAAGGATGGAGGGACAGAGGGAGAGGGATGAACTCATCCCCTATTGTTGTTCAAATATTAAAATACTTATATTTTCTGGTTTCCTGGGCGCGTGCGCACACACACACACACACACACACACACACAGACTTACCATTTGTCCAGTGGTTCCAGTCCACTCTCCTCTCCTGACGACTCCGAAGGTTCCGTCTCCAAGTCGTTCACACAGCTGTAGCTCCGCCTCTCGGATCAGACAGGTCAGGGCTGCTCCCATCCCATCGCTGGACGGGGTTAACCCTTCAAACACCAGGCATAATAAGAGTTAATATAATATAATTATGAGAGTTAGCATACTCCAATTATAACGCCGTACAACAATATTGTTTATACTGTAGTTCACAAATAAGCATGAGTAGGTCAGAATCTTATCAATTATAAAACTAACCTTGAGTAAGTAATACATCAAACACACCTGGAGTTTTCAAGTTGGGCAACGCCCCCCGGAGCTGCTGGGGGTCCAAGTCAGAGTCAGTTCGTTTCCCTGGAAACACCTGCTGGCCCAAACACAGAGACTACTGCTCAGAGTGACTATATATACATACATACAGTTGAAGTCTAAAGTTTACATACACCTTAGCCAAATACATTTTTTATTTATTTTTAATTTGACCCTTTTTTCTCCCCAATTTCGTGGTATCCAATTGTTAGTAGCTACTATCTTGTCTCATCGCTACAACTCCCGTACGGGCTCGGGAGAGACGAAGGTTGAAAGTCATGCGTCCTCCGATACACAACCCAACCAAGCCGCACTACTTCTTAACACAGCGCGCATCCAACCCGGAAGCCAGCCACACCAATGTGTCGGAGGAAACGCCGTGCACCTGGCAACCTTGGTTAGCGCGCACTGCACCCGGCCCGCCACAGGAGTCGCTGGTGCATGATGAGACAAGGATATCCCTACCGGCCAAACCCTCCCTAACCCGGACGACGCTAGGCCAATTGTGCGTCGCCCCACGGACCTCCCAATACAGCAGTACAGCGCCCTTAACCACTGCGCCACCCGGGAGGCCGCTGGCTGATTTATTTTGAAGGTAGGCCTTGAAATACATCCACAGGTACACCTCCAATTGACTCAAATAATGTCAATTAGTCTAACAGAAGCATAGAGGCACTGAGTTTGAAGGTAGGCCTTGAAATACATCCACAGGTACACCTCCAATTGACTCAAATGATGTCAATTAGACTATCAGAAGTTTCTAAAGCCAAGTTTCTAGAGCCAGAAGTTTCTAAAGCCACATAATTTTCTGGAATTTTCCAAGCTGTTTAAAGGCACAGTCATCTTAGTGTATGTAAACTTCTGACCCACTGGAATTGTGATACAGTGAATTATAAGTGAAATAATCTGTCTGTAAACAATTGTTAGAAAAATGACTTGTGTCATGCACAAAGTAGATGTCCTAACCAACTTGCCAAAACTATAGTTTGTTAACAAGAGATTTGTGGAGTGGTTGAAAAATGAGTTTTCATGACTCCAACCTAAGTGAATGTAAACTTCCGACTTCAACTGTATGTACGTACCTACGTACATACATACATACAGTGGGGCAAAAAAGTATTTAGTCAGCCACCAATTGTGCAAGTTCTCCTACTTAAAAAGATGAGAGAGGCCTGTAATTTTCATCATAGGTACACTTCAACTATGACAGACAAAATGAGGAAAAGAAATCCAGAAAATCACATTGTAGGATTTTTAATGAATT